>NW_025422415.1:0-114497 GCF_011764305.1 Mustela putorius furo | reverse complement strand
GCCATGCCTATTTCTACTGTGTCCTCCTAGTGCCTAGCAGAGACTGAACACAATCTGATGACAGGCAAACAGATTGCTTCCATTTGTTTGAGCCACAGCAAGGTTTTTCTGTGACAGAGATGGCAAACGTCTGGTGGCGCAGGGCTGTGCCAGGAGGCCTGTCTAATGGTGGTGCTCCCAGGCCATAGTCTTTGTATTGTGTGGCTCTTGTGTAGGGGCCACGTCTCTAGGTAAAGGGAGTCTGCTGGGCTGGTCGGCCTTGGCCCACTAAGGTCAAAAAAAATGGCCTTCCCAGGAAGTTTTTGGTTTGGAGTAACAAGCCAAAGCAAGATACGAAGTGCCCAACACCCCTCAGCTAGTTCTCCAGTCACCGTGAAGGGTTGTCCCTAGGGGGTTGAAGCTCACTTAATTTCCAAACACAGCAGCCAGCCCAACTTGGCAGGTTGCCTCTGGTGGGGGTACTTATCTCAGCTGAGCAAGAAACGAGCGGTGGGTTATCTGAGACTCTAGGGGGCCAGCTCAGATATTTGCTTCAGGATACACATTCCACCGGACCAAAGTTTTAGGGTGAGGGGAGTGGGTAAGCGCAGCTTGGAATCAAACGCATCAGAAAAACCCTGTTGGAGTGGAGGTCATGGGGGGGCGTGCTGCGTGCTCTGATCCTGGCTGCCGTCAAGGAACTGCGTTTCTGGCAACCATGAGGCTGTACAACCGTGGTTACTTCAGGCAGCAAAGCATGCCAAGGCATGTTAGCGCTTGGAGGAGACAGGCAAGGAAAAATCGCAAGAAACCTGGCCGGGAACTTAACATCCTGCTAGCTTGGAAGTGAGTGGGCCTGTGGATTCCAGTTTTTGTTGCCTGTGAACTGGGGGGCACTGACTTTGGAGTCTAGAACAGGTCATTTGGTGGCACACAGTTCCCAGGTGTCTGTTGTGGTTTCAGGCCTGAGATTCCAGAGAAGAGCCTCGGGAAGAGAGTAAATGAGTGTCCCCCAGGCCGTGGCAATGGCCAGATGGCACCGGGATTAGAATTCATGGGCCACCTCCACCCCCCCTTCTTTCCAGCCAGCTGGCTCCTTCCCCGTGATTCCGCTGAACGGTTTTTCTTCTGAATGCTAAGGATTATATTCCAATTTGTAGTAAGGTTTGTGGTAACATACTCACTGCCCTCCTAATAAAAATAAATACCGAGGCATTCCAGTCTGTTAGGGGAATGCATAACATGGGGGGGGAGGCATTTGGCGCTCTGAGAAAATATGGCGCAAAAGGCAAGTTATGGCGGTGAGGTTAGGGCCCTGGGGGTTGCCTAACTTGAAGCTTAAAACAAGTCACACAACAACCTTCTATTGTGGATATGACAGAGTCCCTTCATCTGTTCTTGTGTTCGTTGTCCAGGACTTGGGCTGGCCTAATATGTCGGAGTAAGCCTGTGCATTAAATCCCACAGGGTAAGGGGCCCTTATCTGGAAGCTAGAGGAAACATTTTCAACCAAATGAGAGGGCCAGCCGCCTGAGGAGATATGTCTGTATTAGATCTAGGTCACTATCTCCTGAGTATCTTTTCATCCCCTCAATGTGTGAGTTACTACCACTGTCAATGCTGAATGCTCCCATCGTCCAGGACTGTTATTCTAGGGGGGCTATACTGCTTCAGTGGGTGGGGTGGGTGGAGGGAACAAAAGCCCTAATCCTTCGATTCTTTTCAAAATCAGTTTTCTTTCAACTCTGTCAGAGTTTTTACTAAGGTAATGGCTTTCTTACTCCGGCCTCACTCACGCCAAACTAAAATCTAAAGGCTCTTTTCCTCCTCCCTGCCACCTTATTTTAGCCTGTCCCCATTCATTATGACCTGGTGGGTGGCTAAAAGCGGGAGGAGCGCTGACAGCTGGTTCTCGGGTGCTGGGTCTGTCTAGTATTGACTTGTGAGCCAACTGTTTCTGTTGGACCAGGAAGCTTCATTTGTAGGTGTAAGGGTCATACAGTGGCCTGTTTTGTAATCTCAGGTACAGAGTCTCTTTCATATATGTGACCCAGGAAGTCTCATGAGAGCTGAAGGAAAACAACCTGCAGAGCCACTTACATAAGGCCCAGAGCAGAGCTCCTTGGAGGGGTGGATGGGATATCAACGACAGGCGCGTGGGATCCCGGGCTAATCAGAGTATTGTTGTGACGTTGATTTACAGTAACCTAAGTCAGGTTTATAAACCTACCTACCCTCCTCACTCACCCCGCCTTTCTAAGGCAATCCAAAGTGAGAGGCACAGTTAGGCGCTACAGTCCTGTTGCGCTTTTGATTCATTTTAGGCTATGGAAGAGGCTAATATGGATTTAGTACGAGAACAGAGAGCTTTCTGTCTAGAAAATCCCAACCCTAGTAGGTGACTTCGATTCCTCTGCCCTTGCCGATTCTTCAACAAACCCGTCCTTGTTGGTTTGGGTGATTGTCAGGGAAGTAAAAACAGGAGAGGAAATGGCGCCTCTTCAAGAGTTAACCCTAACTCCTCTTTTGCCCAAGGGCCCAACTGTGTTCATGGCTAGGGTGGGGGTGGTGTGGCATGCAGGCTGTGAAAACGTCTGGACTCACTTAGTTTTTCATTGTTTCTGTCGTTTTCTCCTTGCACTTGCTATACTTGCCCCGGGCAACCAAACCTTATGTCAATACTACTTTCCCTAAAAAGAGGTATCTATCTTAATCAAGTGCATGAGTTCAGTGGCACAGACTGATTGCAGCGGTGATTTGAGCCCTCATGAAATGGGGTTCTAGCTTCAGGCTCGTTGGGATTTCTGGACTCAGTTGCTTCTCTCCTTAGTTTCCCCTGACCTCACAACACAAGACTAAAGAATCAGAAATGGTGCAGGGGTCATTAGAGCCAAAGGCTCTTTTAAACACTTCCTTGTTCACACTAGCATTCGTACCAGCTCCACCCTCTGAAATCCTGCAGTTACCTGGGCCCCAGGGACAAGCTCAGATGATGTTTATTTGACATGTCACAGAGCGTGTGGGGGCAACGTCAAAAGGAAACGAGCTCGAGTCAGGCTAGAATGTGTGTGGAGGAAAGAGGTTGGGACACAGGGCTGGAGAGGATTAATAAGAGTTAAGCAAGAGGGGGAGGGGGCGGGGCCCTGGATCCATACGGGACGTGTAACTCGGAGACGACAGAAGAGGGGTCCAGAGGGGGGGAAGAGAAGGAGGTCAGAGGACATTTTGTATAATAAGAACTATCAGAAAGAAAGCTATTCACAAATTAAATAAAAGTGGGCACTTAAGGACTTGGGCACTGTGGCTTTGGCAGACCTGAGAGACTGGGGATCCCTTCAGGAGCTGTCCGCAAGGTTCTGAACCGCTCAATCCACCTGAAGATCTTGGAGTCCTCTGGGACGAGAGCACCCATGCGACCAAGCGGCCCACATTCCCCCAGTTTAATGCCGCGCTTTGTCGATCCCCGTTAAATGATAATGGCTACATCGGTCTGTCTAATCTCTGCTTGGGACCCATTGCCTGTACAGGGAGCTCCACAATTATCAGATCAAAGCACTCTTCTATGGTATACAGGCCTGGGACTCCTTGGCTCGAAAGCCTGGTTGTCCTGGCCAGACTTTACAATAAGGGATGAGGTGGAAATTGAGCGATCTTGGGTGTTTAATCTCCCAGTCCCTCAGGGAGCCCAAAAGAACGTACATAAATGGGCCATGGCTTCTTAGGGACAAGGGGCTGGTCACAGGGCATAGGGAAAGAGGTTCCATGATGGACATCCTCAGACAGAGTCAGTTACTCCTACCCTCACTCAGATGGCGATTGCTTTGACACTTTTGCACACACATGTGCAAAGTTTAGTACACACACGCACACAACGCATGCCCATACACAGGGCCATATTTATGCTCTGGTCAACTGCGAGCCTGTCACTACTACAGAGAAGGCACGTTCCTTAGTCCAAATATGAGCATAATGTTACTGTTTGGTTCTCCCCACAGATATTACAGAAAATTATATGCCAAAGAATACCAAAACTTACAACTTAAGATATTGCTTGTTTCTAATTTTAAGAGGGATATTATGTCACTGCTTAAAAAGTCAAATAAAGCCACAAAAAAGAAAAATAATCACCCGAAATCTTTACCATCAGAGCTATATCCCATGTTAACTTCTTGCCACACAGCCTGGGGCCTTGTGTGTGTGTTTGTGTGTGTTGCACATGTGTGTGTGTGCACACACCCACACTACAAGTGTTATTAAAAGCCAGTATAGCGAGTGGTTAAAAGTATGAGTCTTAGAGTAAGTTTTACCTCTGCCATTTACTTGTCTGTGTGATCATGATCAAATTTCTGACCTCACTGGATCTGGTTTTCATAAATTTCTTGGTGTGTATGGGGAGGTTTAGAGATACTGTGTTTAATGGTAAAGCTTAGTTCATCTGGTATAGGCATAGCCTGGAATTGAAGCAGCAGGATGGGTAGGAGACCCTCACAGAGCCTACATGGTGAAGATGAGGAAGGTGACCATCAAACAGAAGAGCCCTAAGGCCTCAGATAGGGTAAAGCCCAGAATAGCACAGGAAAAGAGCTGCTGCTTGAGAGATGGGTTTCTGGCATAGCCAAGGATAAAGCTACCAAACACTATTCCAAAGCTCCTGAACCAGTCATACCAACTGTAGTGACCCCAGTACCACTTGGTCACTGTGTCAATGTCCTGGGAGACAACAGTGATCTGGACACCCATCTGACCAGCTGGAGTACGGAGCTGCTGTAGATGGCTATTTAGACGGGACCTCTGGCCTACCCAGGAAGGAGGCAGGCACACACTCGACTGGACCCCTGGTACAACAGTGGATCAGAGCTGGAAGAATGAGTAGTGCCTCAGTGGCCTGCACTTCTTTAGTCTCCCCACTTTAGTTCTAGGTCTCAGTGCTCAGCTTTTCCACCCTGTTTTTCACCTTAACATAAGGAAAATAATAGTATCCATCTCAAAAGATTGCTGGGAGGATAAAATAGGATACTGCATATGAAGTGCTTACTACAGCTTGATGCCTGGTAAGCAGTCAATAAAGGGCAGCTTTTATTACATCACACACACACACACACACACACACACACACACACACGAAATCACTCTAATACTGCCTGATGTCTAATATTATTATTTATTTATTTTTTAAAGATTTTTATTTATTTGACAGACAGATCACAAGTAGGCAGAGAGGCAGGCAGAGAGAGAGAGGAGGAGGAGGAGGCAGGCTCCCTGCCGAGGAAAGCCCAATGTGAGGCTCAATCCCAGGACCCTGGGATCATGACCTGAGCCAAAGGCAGAGGCTTTAACCACTGAGCCACCCAGGCGACCCTGATGCCTAATTTTAAAACCAGACTATTCTCCATCTCAGAGAAAAGCTGAAGAGAGGATGAGTAAGCTCAGTTTATTTCATCTTCTATCTGGCCTAACTTTCCAGGCCACAGTGATATTAGTTGGGACTTGG
Source organism: Mustela putorius furo (assembly GCF_011764305.1). Taxonomy (NCBI): domain Eukaryota; kingdom Metazoa; phylum Chordata; class Mammalia; order Carnivora; family Mustelidae; genus Mustela; species Mustela putorius. The sequence goes on along the minus strand of NW_025422415.1, from coordinate 109,027 downwards.
GAAATAAAATGGCCTCCTAGCTCAGAAAGGGGAAAAAGGCAGTTCTTTATCCAGGGCTTTAGCTTTCAGCCTGAGCTCCGCAGCCAGGAAATGGCAGGGGCTTCTTTTGGTCAAGGTTCTCTCCTCTTCTTAAACTTTGGGCCCCAGCCTTTTGGCCTGCTTCCTCTAGCCAGAACTTTCTACCTCTCTGCCCGGAGTGCCCCACTCTCCTGTCCCACTCTCCTCCAGGTGTTCCTTACCTCTTGGCATCCACAAGTTCCTTTGTCTGGTTTGGGCAAGCTTACTTCCTCACTGTCGACATCCCGGGCATTTGAGTACTATGCCCACTACCCCCACCTCTCCATACCTGCTACTAACCCTACTCTCTTTGAGGTCAGAACAGGCTCCTAAATAAAATGCAATGGTCTTTTCTCAGGTGACCATCCATTACCTTTCAGTATCAGTAGACAGTGCTGACCAAATCTTTCTGGAGATTCTCATTTGCCCTTGGCTTTTGGTAAAAAACATTCCTATCCCTATCTGTTTCGACTACCCTCCCCCTTACTGTTCTTGTCTTGTCTACTTCTAGAGCAGATCACTCCTTGTGTGGTCACTGACTATTTTCCACATGCTATCTCAGCATGTGCGAAATATACATCTATAGTATAAATGATTGATTTCTAAATCGTCTCTCTCTCCAGTTTTGACCCAAATCTATCTATAGCTCTCGTGGACCCTTAAGTCCGACCCACCCTTTCCAAACGCCTACATCTTTCACTGATGTCATACCCTTTCCCCTAGTCTAGTTTCTTCCGTTGACTACCATTATCTGTTAAGGCAAAACCACTTGCCAGTTAACTAATAACACTCAAAACATAAAAGGTTGTTAAAGAAACTTCGTATTATGTTTGAAACACGTTCCTTCTATATTTATAGAAGAAATTGACAACAGTGCCCACACCTTTCACACAGCTTACCATCCTAAGGTTAGCTTCTTTTTGCATACTCGTGCACAAGTTTTTTACACCTAATGGTAGCAGCCATGTCATGTGATCAATCTACATTGACCAAAATCATAGACACATGCACTAAACTATTAGACTATGCGCCCACATATTTATCACCCAGTTTTTCCATTAAAACCCTTTTTTGTGTGCCATATTGCAAGTGCATTCAGATGAGATGTCTCCCATCCGTCCGCTTAGTTTCTCCCTCTTTTTTTGAACTTCACACACTTTGACTTTTAGAGTGAGTATATTGGTCAGGTAATTTTTTAAAACAAATTCCTGCAATTAATGTTGCGGGTTGCCATGGATATGTGACTGAAGTAGGTTGAAAGCCTCTACTTTCTTCGCTCAGGTCTTCCCCCTCCTCCTCCCTTTTTTTCCCCTTTTTCCTTTACCCCTCCCCCCCTTTTTCCCACCTTTTACTTTTTTCTTTGTTTGCAGTTTTTTCTCCTCTTCTCAGGGTCCCTGGCCCGACTCGAGAGCCCGACATCAGCACCTCGCTTCACCCCCTCTCTTTGCCTTGCCTCCGCTACTTGTGATCCTCTGTCAATAAATAAATAAAAATCTTTTAAAAAACAATTCTTTCAATTTTGATGTGCTGTGCTTTGTTTTCCTCATGATTAGACAGAGGGTATAGGTTTATGGATGGATTTGGGGGAAAAAAATTACCCACCTTAGGTGAAATTGTCCTTCTGGTATCACAAGCCGTAATCAGGGGGTATATTGAATTATTGTTGGTGGTACTTAATTGTAAACAAAAATCATTTAGGGCAGTAAGTAGTGTTTACCAGGGTTTTCTCCCCTTCAGATAATGATCTTATTTTTCCTTTTAATTGTTGAAATGAGAACCATATGCAATTAGTCAGAGCAAAGTCAAAGGTCACTAAAGTCCCCAGGCCACACTCAATGGGAGGAGAATTGAAAATTTCACTTTCTAGAGGAGTATGAACGTAAGTTGTGGAACCGATGTGAAGATTTTAATTAAGATTTTTAATACATTTTAATGAATACATATCTTATGGTAGAAATTAGAAAATTCTTATAAGGCGTACTAGTTTCCCTTGCTATTCTCCTTTGAAATTTCACAACCACTAGTTGTTAATAGCAATCAGTGGATCCTGACCAGCAAGAATTATTCCGATGAGGTTCTCAGGATAATTTTTAAATGTTTTCTCATTCTAACCGCTAAAAAACTACTTTTAATAAAAATAAATTCTACAAAATTTTTTAAAATTATATCAACATCATAAATTCTTGAAGATTTGTTCTTTCTCCCTCATTTTATTTACTAGTTGAAAACTAGTTATATCAGTATGGATTAATATACAGTTATTATTTTTTTTGGGGGGTTGCTGAGTGAGAATCGAAAACCATAAACTTTATTTTGTTGTCAAAGGTTTCAGCTTTGGCTACTGGAAACCTTTTCAACAACGTTGGCTCCTATCTCCTTTTTGAGTGCCGGGGTGGGTGTGCATTTTAATCTACTCTAATAACCTCTTCCCCCTTATTATTCTGACAATCTAATCATGAACTATAGTACATTCTTTTTCTCTTTTTGTTTTCTTTTTTTTTTTTTGTATTCTCCCCTTTTTTTTTTTTTTTAAAGATTTTTAGACAGACAGAGATCCATAAGTAGGTAGAGGGCAGGCATAAGATAGAGGACTGTGGGAAGCATGCTCCCGGCCAGCAGAGAGCCCAATGAAGAGCTACTCCAGTATCCTGGAATCATGACCCATAGCTGAAGGCAGAGCTTAACAACCCACTGAGCCACCCAGGTGCCCCCTTTTTTCTGTATCTCTCTAACCAACATCCTGCTTCAGATCCTTATCAACATACTTCAGGATCACTGCAGTGGTAACCCACTCATCTCCCACCCCATTTCTTCTTCTTCCAACTCATCCTACACATTACTCTTAAATTACCCTTCTGAGAATTAAACACTTCTCATCACATCATTCCGTTGTTCAAAACCCTCAATGGCTCCTATCACTTAAAAACTCCTTGATCTGGCATTCAGTAGTTTTAACATGGCCCAACTTGACAATCTGGTTGCTTCTCCAATTGTTCATCTTTCCAAATTCTTTGTTCTCTTTGCCCCAGCTGTTGGCTATGTGCAGACAACTTCCAATTTCTATCTCTACCTCTAACTCTATCATTTTAATCCATCAAAAAATCTCTATTAGTTTAACTTACAAAACTATGTATGTTAAATGGGGATAATTAAAACAATGATTAACAATGGTTAAAATAGAATGAGTCTCTGACTCTCCTCTGCCCTGCCTTTTCCCAGATTATTATTTTTTAAAGATTTATTTATTTACAGAGAATAAAGAGAAAGAAAGAGAAAGAGACAGAGAGCATGAGCAGGGGAGGGGCAGAGGGAGAGAGGAAGAGGAACAAGCAGACTCCCCTTCGGGGGAGCCTGACTTGGGGCTTAATCCCAGGACCTCAAGATCATGACCCCAGCGGAAGAAGTCAGATGCTCAACCGACTGAGCCATCCAGGTGCCCCCTCAGGTTGATTCAAAAATGGGCAGAAGATATGAACAGACACTTCTCAGTCAAGACATAAAAATGGCTATCAGACATATGAAAAAAATGTTCATCATCACTAGCCCTCGGGGAGATTCAAAATAAAACCACATTGAGATATCACCTTACACCAGTTAGAATGGCCAAAATTAACAAGACGAAACAACATGTGTCGGAGGGATGTGGAGAAAGAGGAACCCTATTACACTGTTAGTGGGAATGCAAGTTGGTGCAGCCTCTTTGGAGAACAGTGTGGAGATTCCTCAAGAAATTAAAAATAGAACTTCCCTATGACCCTGCAATTGCACTCCTGGGTATTTACCCCAAAGATACAGATGTCATGAAAAGAAGGGGCCATCTGTACCCCAATGTTTATAGCAGCAATGGCACGGTCCTTAACTGTGGAAAGAACCAAGATGCCCTTCAATGGATGAATGGATAATAAGGAAAATGTGGTCCATATACACTATGGAGTTATTGTTCCTCCATCAGAAAGGATGAGTACCCAACTTTGTAGCAACATGGACAGGACTCGAAGAGATTATGCTGAGTGAAATAAGTCAAGCAGAGAGTCAATTATCATATGGTTTCACTTATTTGTGGAGCATAACAAATATCATGGAGGACAAGGGGTAGAGAGGGGAGAAGGGGTTGGGGTAAATTGGAAGAGAGAGGTGAATCATGAGAGACTATGGACTCTGAAAAACAATCTGAGGGGTTTGAAGTGGCAGGGGGTAGGAGGTTGGGGTACCAGGTGCTGGGTATTAGGGGACAGTTGCATGGAGCACTGGGTGTGGTGAAAAATAATGAATACTGTTATGCTGAAAATAAATAAATTAATTTTAAAAAAGAATGAAGTGGATTTCCAGATTGTTCAATATCTTTTATATCTCTCTATTAAGTTGCTGCATCACAGCAAACAGATTTAAAGACATGCTTCTTGAGTTAAGAGTTTATAATGCAAGTCAGAAAGAGATTAAGTCCAGAAGAATATAGATCTTTATGTTTGCATTGCCACGTATATCTCAAAGCTTTTTCTTATTATCTCACTAAATCTCTGAAAATCCTAGAGATAGAAATAGCATCTCTTTTAATAAAGGCTTTTGGTGCACCTGGGTGGCTCAGTGGGTTAAAGCCTCTGCCTTCGGTTCAGGTCATGATCCCAGGGTCCTGGGATTGAGCCCATCAGGCTCTCTGCTCAGCAGGGAGTCTGCTTTCCCTCTCTCTCTACCTGCCTCTCTGCCTACTTGTGATGATCTCTATCAAATAAATAAATAAAATATTTTAAAAATAAAAAAAAGGCTTTCTTTCTTTAAGTTTTTTTTTGTTTTGTTTTGTTTTAATGGAAAAGCAGTTTTAGGTTTGAGCAAAATTGAGGGGGAAGGTACAGAGAGTTCCCATGTACCCCTGTTCCCGTATGCATGGCCTCCCCTGGCCAACAACCTCCACCATGTAGTATATCTGTCATGACTGATGAACCTACAGTAATACATCAAAATCACCCAAGACCATCGTTTCCATTATGATTCAGTCTTGGTTTTGTACATTCTATGGGCCTGGACAAGGTAAAAATGACATGTATCCATCATTATGGTATCATACAGAATATTTTCACTGCCCTAAAATCCAGCATCTTTTCGTTAGCCCAATCTTAGAGAGGAAAAACCCTAAAACTCTGTAGGCTAATCAGCTTTCTAACGTCTCCTAGCCAGGGCTAGGTGCCAGGTCCTGCGACCTCTTTCCACCGCTACTCATTAAAACACCATACTGAAAACCACAATGAGCAGCAACACTTATGGGAGGAAGGCCCAAGCCAAAGAGCACCATCTCAGAATGTTGACACATCAGTGTCATGGTTTTACCCTCGGGGTGTCATAGAATCCATTTTGTTCCCTTGCTTCTCTTCGTATGGTGGCAGAGACTGTCAGAAGAGAAAGGGACAAATGCAGAGACCGTTATGATCCATGCCCGGGGACAGAGTCTCTCATCACTCATTGGTTCTAAGGTCTCGGTGAGTGTTGAGTACATATCAAGTGGACTCAGAGTACAAAAAAGGAAGCTTAATCATCCTTAAATATGATGAGGTTGCAGATTCTGTACCCTCCCTCCAGACTTATTCAGAGGCTTGGTTATTCATGGTCTAGTTCCCCTGCAGGTCCCCGTGTCTAGATCTCCATGTCTGGGCTCATCCAGGGAGAGAGAGAGAGAGAGAGTAAGGAACTGGCATCCACGTGATGTTTTTTAAAGGCTTCTCTGCCTGAAAATGCCAGACACATTTCAGATGTCAGATCTAACGTGGGGCTCAGGATGGGTGACTGATCCATGTGAAGGCTCTTAAGTGGGTGTAGAAACCTGTCTGGCTGTCTTCTCTGCACACGCGCATTCAAATGTTCACGGGCTTGGAGGCCATAAATAGCTCTTGGGGAGTGTGACATTACATCACAGACTCGAGAAGGCCCGTTACCTGAAATCAATGGATGCTTGTTATTCACCTCCCCAAAAGAGGACTCTGTTGAATGTAGGGCTGCTAAACTCAGCCAGAACCCTAAAACCATCATTTGTGAGGCAGTGTTATGGGCTGAATTGCGTCCCTCCCCCAACTGATGGGGGGGGGTGGCGAAGTCCTACCATCCAGTACCTCAGGATGGGACAGCATTTGCAAGTTGTGTTACTACAGAAATCATTAGCAACAAGGAGGGCCTATCAGAGTCGGGTGGGTCCCTACTCCACCACAGCTGGTGTCCTTATATAAAGGGAAGATCTGGACAGACCCACACAGGGAAGATTTGAGTCACACTACCACAAGCCAAGGAGCTACCGGACGCCGGGAGACAGACCTGAAACAGGTCCTTCCCTGGCATCTTCCGAGGGACAGTGGGCCAGCAGACTCCTTGGTTTATACTTCTGGTCTCCAGAACTGTGGGAGATGACACCCTGAAGTTCTGTTAGTGAAGTCCTTCCTTGTGCAGCTCAGCTAATGCACCCCTGTGAAACTCACACAGGCATCAGATGCTGTTTGTGCGTGAAGGAAGAACTTCATCATCTAGGGTCTGGAATTCAGCGATCAGGTTTCATATCCACAGCACCAGACTCCTCTCAGCATCTATGGTGTCCACTCCGCCAAACTTCAGAATTCCTACTAAAAGCACGTCGAGACAGGTGCATGAGGCAGCGACCTGAGCTCCTCTCTCCCCTCTGGAATCAACGACTCTATCTGTCCGGTCGCCCACACTGGGCATTACAGCACACGCCACTACTTCTCAGGTAGTTCCAAACCTCCTGCTCGTTGATATGTGCCTGAATGCGATCATACAATAAGACGGAGGGTATATTATTCCATATATTATCTAAGGCCACGGACGATTCCATACTCATACAGTTCTACAAGACAGGTCCATACACTCAGCGCTTTGGAAACAAAACCGACTTATACCGAAACGGGAATGATTCGGAATAGATCAAAACCGCATGACTATATGGGCTTTCGCTAATTGGTACTGGGGTCTTTATAGTAATTTTAACCCAATCAGGAACAAAGAAAAACTCCCCGAAAGTTGGCTTTTTTTTGGAACTAGGCTTAGATGAGCAATTAATAAGGCAAAGAAGGCTGGGGGAGGGGAAGAGGGAAGGCAGAGGACATGTTTAAACAATCCTTAAACCGGTGTATTGTATAATATACATATTAGAGAGTTTCTATATATATAGATAGTTTATATAGATATACATATATTACGTGTTTATATATATACATATATATGTTTATAATATATATTAGTATATATATATTTAAGCTTTTATCGTAATCATTTTAGAGAGAAGAGAGGAGAGCCACAAAGGGGAGGGAGTTGCAGGAGGGAGCGGGACAACACAGACTTGGAGCTGAGCTGCGGAGCTAGGAACCCTGGGCTGTCAATACAACAACCCTGAGATCATGACCTTGACCCAAATCCAAGAGTCAGATGCTTTTAACGGATTGAACCCCCAGATGGACTGTATTATTTTAAAAAAAATCCCAAACTTCTTATAAACGCAGAGCTGGTCCCCCATATGACACATGAGCAGGTGGAAAAGCTCGGGCTCCCCCAAGTTTGGGTCCAATCTAAAAGAAAGATCAATTAGAACATTAGAGGAGAGTGCTGTCAAGCTTTTAGGTCCTTGGCCAAAGTTTCCGGGACGGCATGGAGGCAGCAGAGGTGGATTTGGGGGGGTGGGCCATTAGTCCATAGGAAGGGTGTGGAGGCAACTATGGGGCCCCATACACAGAAACGACTTCCTAAAAAAGCCTTTTTATACCTCTCTTCCCAAGTTCCACTTTGTGTGGGTAACGGGTGCTGCGACCCGGCCTCCTACCCTTCACCCATATTCTTCTCTTAGAGGCCGAAACATTCCTTGCGGTCAGTCACCCAGATCCCAAATCACCACCATATTTCTCTCTGACGCGACTCCCAAGATGGTGAGGAAGCGAGAGGGGACTTGAGGGTGGCCACATATTTATGATTCTCATTTGTCTTTCTTTTACTGATGGCCACCAATCTGTATTAATGCAACAGAGCTGGAGGGACTTCTACTTCGGGACACGATGTCTCACCAAAACTTGTTCCAACTGAGCCTCGTTCTCGACTCCTAAATGCCCACATTTTAATTATATTTCCTTTTGGTCCCCCCAAACCATAAAATTTAGTCCTTTCAGTTAATGGGAGGAGAAGCAGTAGAGCTTAGTGCTCAGAGTAAATGCCTCACTATTTCATCCATTATTGATGATAATTAATAGTGGATTTATAGTCAAATAATTCACCACTTATTAAAACCATAATTCTTAAAATATAAGTTACCCTCCACACACTTTCCCCTGGTATGCTCGATTAGATCATTCTGCTAATGAGCTTTGCCGAAACAATTTATTCCTTTAACATCCAAGTGCCAAACCTTAGCTAGGAATCCGGAGATGAAGATGGGTAAGGTAAGACTCCATCATCCTGCCCTCCATGGAGGACGGTGACTGCACACGTGAGGAAATCAGTTGGACCTGGGAGGCGCTCTTTCGGCCACTGAGATAAAGGCCAATGCACCAGGACATTAAAGAAAAGGACTCTTAACTTGTCTTCAGAGAAGCATTATGGATGCAATGCCAGGTTATGAGAATGCTTCATTATACTTCACGAAATCTGGTGTCAGTAAAGCAAATTCTCCATTTAAGGGGGGCAAACCGTGCCATCTGTGATCAGGGGTGGTACATGCCACTTTATGCCAGCAATTTTTCAAGTTGTGCTGAAGTTTTACATAAGGCATCTGGGCTGTATTCTCTCTGCTCTCTGTCTTCAATTCTACTTTTTACCCCCACGTAATTCAAGAGACTCAGGTGCCCTACTGCAATTTATATAATGATATTTTGACACCGCAGCTTGAATGTCAAGATTATTCAATCTCTTTCACTACTGAAAAGAGACTGTGCTTTGTCAAAAAACATGTGCCTTTCCTGACTTTCTCTATGTACCCACGACAGTCAAAGCTTTCAGAAATACTCCTCCCATTGAGATTTGGATTGGGACATGGACCCTATATAAAGAAAATCATGATTAAAAAGCACTGAACGTGGGGTTTTTGAGTTGAGTCCCAGAAGGTTCTCTAAAAAGAGTGTATTGCCTTCCTTAGGATGGATGACGTTAGAGAGAATGTGGTAACAAATGACACAGAAATCAGGAGTATAAAAGGGTGGTATCTCTTCATATCCATCTCTACTCAGCTCAGAACTTAAGACTTTATGCACTGAGTAAGGGTTCACGTGATACTGCGTTACTTGTACCAGACACGAGAAATAGGAGATCTAAAAGACATAGTTTCTTGGTTGCAAGGACGTTCAGTACCTAGTGTAACAGCACATGGTCCAGAGAACAGACGGGAGAAATCTTACATGATGAGTTTCATGGGCAGGAAGCAGCACGGCTCGGTAGGAGGGGAGAAAGTCCCGGGTGGCCTCCTTGGAGGTGACGGCAAATGTTGAGTTTTGAAGAATCAAAATTAACCGCGGAGAAAATAGCTCTACACAGAGGAAGGAGCATGTGACACAAAGGCACATGAGGGCAAATATTGCCATGTTTGAGGAAGTCCAAGCGTGAAGTATTCAGGAAGGAGGTGGGCAGTGTCCTTCCCCAACCCAACTTGTCTCCTGAAGCGTCACAGAGGATCTCTGAAGGGTTCAGCGGGGGGACATTTTCTATTGAGAAATTCACTCTGGCCAGAGGGTGGGGAGGAAGGGGTGGGAAGGGTTCGAGGTTCTAGGGTCAGGGAGAAGAGCCAGCAGGACCTTGCCGCAAGGATACTGGGGTAATCATGAGGTCCCGCCTGGTGTGTGTGGCAGAGCAGGACAAGGGAGACGGTGCAGTCAGATCCGTGCCACGTGAGTGAATGGCTGGACGTGGGTGCCACAAAAAGAAAAGGGATGGGGGGGCTTCAGGTGGGCTGGTGCCATCACACACGGATACTGGAGAAATTACGTAATCGCTTCTTCTAACCCCGTGTTTTAATTCCAATCTTACCTTTAGGATAAGTTTAAGATGTTTAATTTGGTGCTGAAAACCTCTCTAGACTTCACTACACACAGTACTCAGTACCCATCAGTTGATTCGGCAACCTGGACACACAAAAAAACACCTTCTCCAGCTGCCAACATTAGCGAACATTTTCTGAATGACTGCTTTGCCTTGTGAAAGAAGAGAAAATGCCTTTGTAACTTTTCAAAGAGTAAAAAACAAGTTGCCAACACTTCCCTGGTAACGCATTCTCTCCCAAAACCATTCTCCCTCCTGACAGAGAGCTCCTGGACATCCATCAGATTACCGCCCGTTCCTATCTTGGTTAGGGTACTCCCGTTCCTCCCTTTACCCTGATAGGCTACTAATCTGCCCCGATATCAAGAATTCTGGGGTAGAGACAGACACTCAGGGTACTAAGAGAAACAAGCCGTTAACCCTCAAACACATCAACCACACTCCGGAATCTACAAAGTCTGGTCTGATTTTCTAGACTTTTTTTCTTTCTTTTTTTTTTCTAGCAAACGGAAGCCACACTGTTGGGAATCTGTGCCAGAACTAATTAAGCGGAGGTCGGTCCACCAAGTTCCCATCCATCACTCCTCCTTCTTGCTGTCCCTGCCATTCCTGAGATGACAACATGGCCCTCTGCTCGTACGGGCTTTCGACACTGAGCTCTCTGCATTGTTCCCCCGCCGCTGCTGCTTTCTAGACTGCTGGGGAGTGGCTGACAGCCCGGTAATGGTGAAAAAATGGGAGTTCATGGGCTGGAGGTGGCTGAGAATGTTTAAACCTGTTTGCCAAGGCACAAGATCATTAGGAGAAAGGATGCTGAGATCTTCAAGATTCCCTTTCCGATCAGAGGGAGCCCTAAACAAAAACGTCTGCATACAGAAGTAAGAAGTCCATGCCAGAGCGGCACACGTGCCCACGGGAAGGTTTGCACTCCTCTAGAAAAGTCAGGAGAGCCGATGGTAGTGCTGCCAGAGCTCCTCCCGCCTGCCACACTGGGCTACCTGGGTTGAGTCTCTGATGTTCCCTGGTGAAGGGCAAATACCTTCTTAAGGAGTGCAATGGAGACAAAACTAAAGAAATATAGAGATGCACTTCCTAGACGGCAGGATGTACATATAGGCAAGTAGCATAGCTTCTTGGGTAACAGACTGCCCCTAAGCAAGAACGGGATGCCACTCCCTTACCTCACTTCTATGTAGCTCTGTTTTTCCAGCAAGGGCTATTATTTCTTTGAGGACAAGGGCCACATCTTAGTCATTACAGTAATGATGTGTCTAACAGCTCCTGGCTTAGAACAGATGCTTAATAAATGTCAGTTTGTTAACTGCCTCTGGAAATGAGGGATGGAGCATGTCCCTGACTTATAGATTGATATGGGAAGGTGTGGTGGCTCAGTGGGGGGTCATGGAGAGGCACTCAGACTAACCCAAGAGTCCTGCTCAAAGTATGGTGCACACAGATGAGGCAGAACCAAGGTCCTTGCTCCCTTCAGAAAAACCTCTGATACTCTCTGCAGGGTCATTGGAAAGCTTGGTGATGGCCCCTCTAGAGGCACGGCCACGTCCGAGCCCTGAACCCAAGAGAATGAGTTAGATCAGAACTTCCTCCCTCCTCGGCTTGCGGACAGTTCTCTCCCACTGGCCACTAGGGCGGCGCTGGTGCTGGTTCAGAGCCAAACCCATGTCTGCCAGTGATTCTCAGCCAAGGAGGGTGTTACCTTCCCATGGACATTTGAAAGGAATGGGAGGCACTCTGGATCTTCACAATAACTTGGGGGACATGACTAGCATGGAGGGCAGGACAAACCAGGGTACTATTTGTACTACAATGAATAGAGAGTGCATAGCTCAGGGCTGTCCCGCCTGCTTCATTATGAAATACTTGCTATTCTAGACACCCACGAGAACAGGCTGTGTTTGTCCTAGGGTCTTTCTGTATTTCATTCTTCTCTCTGCATAAAATACTTAATCAGGTCAGCAGACATCACCTGTCAGGGTCTACATCTGAGGAATATCTACAGTAGTAATACTGACGTCCATGTCTGTTGAGTACTCAGTTTTATGTCAGGTGGAGTGCATCTGGGACAGTAACCAAATCTTCACAACAACTAATTTGGTAGGTATTTTTTTTTAATTCCTAGATGAAGACAATGCATTCAGGGAGGAAGAACAAGCAACTTACCAATAAATGCAGGAGCTGAGATGTGAACCTATGGTTCAAGTCCTTAGACTTGACCATTTAAACACAAGGATCCAGGGTTTTCATGGTGGGACCATAACCCAGGCTTGCCGTGCATAGGGCAGCATGGAGATTGCCAAGGAAGCTGGGGCAAAGGTCTGACCACAGATGGAATCCCCAAACCCAAGAACCTACAGCCAAGGTGAAAAGGTGCTGTCAACCCACCATCACTGGAAGAATCCATCAGCAACAATGGCACACAAACTCAATTACGTGTGTTTTCACAACTTCTGGCCAAAGTCCCCCTGCTACCAAAGGTCAGAACTTCCCTGAGAGCAATTCTTTCCATAATAACACATGGAAGTCCTGGAGAGGGGACAAAGGGGAGGATCCAAGCAGCATGGTCTACCTCCATAAGATGAATGGACTCTCTTAAGACCCAAGTCCACAAGGAGGCAGACTTCTGAACTCCGGGGCAGGGAAATGCTGTTACTAATACTTCAAATTAAACGTATATGAGATCAGGTCTCGTGTGTATCTTTCAGAGGAAGTCTTTCATTATTACCACTGGGAATTCCACCAGTGGCTTTTTATGGCGGTTTTATGGACCGGACCGTAACCGAAAAGCTGGCATGATTCAGTGATACTAGGAAAAAACGAGATACCAGGTAGCTGAGTTTTATCAAGGCTCAGCTAGTAGAATGCCGCATGACATTAAGGAACCCGTGTCCAATTCTCATGCCTCTGCTTCTTACTAAACTCTTCTAATCTAAGATTATCTGTATTCTGCAGCAGCTGTGGGCACCTCACAGGCTTCTTGCAAAGATAAAATGAAGGAACAGTGGGTAGGCAAGTAAACTCTGGAGATATGACTCGAAGAGAATATAGTGGCATCACCACCATTTTTTAAAAAAAACAGAGGGGCACCTGGGTGGCTCGGTTGGTTAAGCATCTGACTCTTGATTTCAGATCGGGTCATAGTTTCAAGTGTCCTGGGATGGAGCCCCACGTCAGGCTCCCCTGCTGTGTGAGGAGTCGGCTTCCTCTCTCCCTGATTGTCCTCTCTGTCTCTCTCTCTCTTGCAAATGAATCAACAAAATCTTTAAAAAATAAAACAAAACAAAAACAAAATAAAAAACAAAGAAGACAAGAGAGTCTCCACTCTACTTGGTTTATACTGCCCACCCGACCAATGCCACCTTCATTTGCCCAATTCTCTCACTCAACATCTTTCTCGTTTACTGAGCCCCAACGTGCCTCCATTAAAGACATTAGAATCCTCAGTAGGACTCTACAGAACATCTCCACACAGACCTACAACCCAGAAGCCGCCCCAGGAGGAGCTCCACGGGTAAGCGCCGTGTTTTACATTTACTGCAGATCCACTTCCCAGTTTCGCTTGAGTTCCTTCTGTCTTGAGAGCCCTTAATTTGGTTGTCCTCCTCTAGGCTGTAAAGCTACGAATGGATGAAGGGGAGGCACTCATCTTGGTTTCGGAAGTTGTTGCTCATCCTTTCACTACAAGAACTACTCAGCAGATGATAATAAGCTAGCATGCGACACACCTTCTGTTCGTTTTTCCTTCTGGAGAAAAAAGAGACCGCAGCCACAAGAAGAGGGCCAATGGGATGCACTGACCAAACACGCACGAGTCCCATGATGAACATGGGTGCTGTGCTTGCCCGATTTTGAAACACGTGGAACCAGCTCATGGGGCTACAGGTTGGTGGTGTGTTTCCCTGTGCCACAAACACCGACTGCACGAACGGAGATGCCCATGAGCAATGAGGCCACTAACCAAGGATCAGCACTGAGGAATCCCACCTGCATTCATTTCTCATCAACCTGCCCATCAACTCACGGCGCTGAGCCATGTTCTGCTACTCCCTTGTCAAACGTGGAGTTCCTCGATGCAAGAAATGTAGAGACCGCTAATTTGCCAGCTCCTTGCTTTATAGACAAGGAAAGGGAGGCTTGCTCCAGGGAATGTAACAAAGTATAAGCATCCTGTCTAGCTCACTTGAGCTTCCCAGCCTTCAAACTCACTGCTGGTCCAAACCTGCAGACTCCCGTGCACCCTCTTGCTAGTCCTCTCATTACGAGATCCTTGACTCATAACCCCAAACTCTTGTTTCACTTCTCAAGAACTTCTGGCGATGCAAATCCTTCTTCTTCTTCTTTTCAGTAAATTTTATTCATTTGAGAAAAAAGGGAAACAGGAGTGGGGAATGGTAGAAGAAGAGGGAGAAGCAGACTCCCCACTGGAGCAGGGAGCCTGATGTGGGGCTTGATTCCAGGACTCTGGGATCATGACCTGAGCCAAAGGCAGACGTTTAAACCGATGGAGCCACCAAGGCAACTGTAAAATCCTTATTTCTGAACTCTGGTGTTCTCATTCCCATATCTTCAAGCATCTGCTGCCCTATCACCTTCCCAGCTAATCTCTATTATCCTCCATAGCCTGGATTTTGGACTCCACTGGGATCACTGTATGCACACATACATTTTGGGGGTACGCTTCTATGTATGGTATGCATACAAGTAACTCCCTCTTGTGAACTAATCTGTTTTTTTAGATACCTGATTTGACACTGTATCTCTAGCTACCCCCCAATGCAATAAATGAACTCTGGCCTTGCTCTCTAGTTCAGAACCTGGGCTGTCAGACCCCTTGGGGATACTTTTGCTTCTGCCTCTGTTTTTAGTTTGGCTTCTCACCTCCACGTACACCCCGATTATCTGTGGTAGTGGCCAGTAGTCCATACTTTTTTGCAATTTTGATTCCAGTGTCATTAACAAACAGCGTTATGCTAGTTTCGGATTTACCGTCGAGTGACTCAACACTGGCACATGTCACTCGGTTTGCCCATCAGGATGAGTGAACTCTCCATCCCGTTCACCTATTTCATCCATCAGTCCATTCTCTACAGTTAAGAGTCTGGTTTGGGGTTTGTGTCTTTTTAATTTTGTTTTGTTTCTTAAATTTCACACGTGAGTGAAATCATAGGGTGTTTGTCTTTCTCCGACAGACTTATTTCACCTAACATGATCCTCTCTAGCTCCATCCACGTTGTTGCAAATGGCGGCAGTAATCCACTCTTGGAAAGCAAGAGGACAGATGCAGGGTATCAAACACACACACACACACACACACACGTGCGCGCACCCACATAGCAAGCCCCAACGGTCCTACAGTAGAATGAATGCACACCAGACACAAGACTGTAAGGGTGGATTCTCATCCTGGTTCCACTCTGTAGTGGCACCTCAGAAGTAAAATGGTGCCAGTAACACATGTCCCATCACCTACCTCCCGGGAGCATCGTGAAGAACATAACATGATTGTTATGAAAGTCTTCTGAAAGTAAGAGAACGCTATTGAGATTAGAACTATTATAGCTATGAATTCCTATTGGAGTTTTTTTTTCTTTTTAAAGAGACTTTTCTTTGAATGACTCATAATGTAGCAACAGCATAATCCTCCCCATCAAGACTGGGCTGTCCAATCAGAGGTTCACAGGCATGGCTGCCCATCAGAATCACCACCACCGTGGGCCTTGTAGTAAACACATGTTCTCACATATCTTCCATCATCTGTGGAGCTTGAGCTCTCTGCATTGATACAAAGGAAACAATATTTACAAAAGTGTTTTCCAAAGAATGCTGGTCACTTAGGCTTAGAGTTCACTTTTTTAAAAAAACGTGTTTCTCTGTGACTGACGAAGAAACTTAAGTATGATTCATGAATTTGTTATCTGTTCCTTCCTGCAGAGGATATCAGCTTAAGTGTATGTTTTCTGAGTAGTACTTTGGAGTCTAACTGTGAGGAGAGTTTTCTGGAAGGCACTAGAAGGTTCTGGAGAAGCAGTGTGTCCCATGAACCTGTATGTAAGGAATGTGCACATGGCAGTGGCTGACTACAGAGCTTTACTGCTGCCTCTGTGCCTCTTCCCTTGTAGATTCTTCTCTGCTCTCAAGGACCCAGAGAGGAGAAGCGCCTTTCTCCCATGCCTAATGTTTCCACCAGGCCTCCAGTGGCCTAGTGTCTCCTCCACCCAACAATCTGGGGACAGAGTTCTAGAGTCCTAGAGGCCTGGAGGCCCCTACACCCAATTACTAGGATCAGTGATCCCTGCAGAATGACTTTAGTGAGAGGCACTGGGAAGGTGGAAAAGCAGAGTTTGGTAGCAGGAAACTCTGATTCCCTTGCAGGACACAAGGAATCATGGTGATCAAGAACACACCAGAAAGTTCTGTCTGCCTGATTGGCAGGAGAAAGGACAGTCACTAGCAGTCATCAATAATCATGTCACCGCCTTCTTTTCAGATGGCTGCTGTCAGGCTATTCAATTTGATAGAAATTCCTCTTACCAGCAGACTCGTGACATGGGGGGAGGGTTGCAAACAGCAAAGACAGAACTCGGTCTGCCCAATATACCCCGACCGACACGGAAACAGGCTAGCGTTAAAAGTCAGCTAGAGCCGAGTGCCCTTCCATCTGCTGCAAACTGGAAAACTGCCAGTCATAAAACTAAGTGTTCCTAAAATGGCCTCTGACTTCCTCCCTCCCCTTTAGAAGCCTCATGTCTGAAGTTCTATTCATGGTCACTTTACGCTTACTGATTTGCTAGACATCCCCACCCCCACCCTTTCTTTATCTCTAAAATCACCAGTCAGTGGTTCTCAAAGCATGGTCCTTAGAGCCAAGAGCCTCAGGATCCCATGAAAAGTTGTTAGAAATGCAAATTTCCAGGCCTGGCGTCAGCCCTGTTGTATCAGAAGCTCAGGAGTGGGATAGGTCAATCTGTGTTTTGACAAGCCCTCCAGGCCATGCTGATCCGCTCAAAATTTGAGAGCCCTTATCCTAGAAAATCACAGGGCTCCCCTTAACATAAACATGCCCAAAGGAAATAAGAACCCTTTTTTTTTCCCCAAGAATCTTCAAGATCTTAAAACATTTTATCCGAGTGAAGTCATAAGTGAAACACAGTAACATATGGCCATTTTTGCTTGATGAAGACTAATTTTTTAGAACCACTAAAACATCACGTATTTCCCCAATACAAAAACAGCTTATGACTTACAAATTATTAAATAGGAGAATTATGGTTAAGTTGTTTTATTTGAAAATGTGTGGCTCTATTGCCACATTATTTGTCTGGAAAAACGTCTACCAAATTCATGACAGAGGACCGGTGTGCACGGACCCAGCATGGGCTGACGGCATTAACGTAAGACTTCCTCAGGAAAATAAAATGCAATGCTTGGCTTGCATATGGGACTGAATTTAAAAAAAAAAAAAAAAAAAGGAAGGAATTTTTTTTTTCTATTTACCGTACAGTACAATACATTTTCAAAATGGATTCTAACACGGGACCATTCCCTTTCCAATCACCAGACTCCTACCCCCTTAACCCTACACTTGGCCCCAAATCTCATGGGTCTAAAATTTTCTTTGGTCTTCGTACACACTTCTGCCTCAAGATAATCCCAGTGCCTGGAATACATCTAGCCGTAACTTAATAATTCAGTATCTGAAATATTGGTTTCGTTGGCTTTTTAGACCTTGGGATGGTTTTGATTACAAAGGCTGCCTTTACATTTTTTTCCCTCTGTTTCCAGCCAGGCTTCTCCAATTCTCCACAGTCCCAGTGTGGCTGGTCAGACGTGAGGCAGCCACTGCATCACCTTCTGGTTACGGAAAAGTGCAGGTCCTCTGTAGGTCCCTTTCCTGAGCGTGTCCACCACCATACACACAAATGGCCTAAACTTTTTAGTCCTTTGTCCCCCCAAAGCATTTCCCCCCCGATCTGTCAGGAGAGCTAAAACAAACAAACAAAAAATGTACTTTTTTGCTCTTTTGGGAATATTTTCTAGATTCTTGTCTTAAGGACCAATAAAGAGAATAAGAGTGCCTATAAAATTCAGTTCTCTTTAAGTCTTCATATCTTTCAAATAATTAAAAAAGTTGAAAGTATTTCAAATACTAACTTTAATAACTAGATCCATAAACCCACACTCATAAACCAATGCTCATTTTCTTAGCCAAAGGGAAAGTCAGTAGAAAAAAGTGGGGGACTGGGAACGGACGGCTCATCCAAAGTCCACAGAAATAAAAATCCATTTATGGCTGCACTTTCCATGCTGGTTTTCCAGGATGGTTCTGAACTTGCTGATTCATGGGTGCAATTCTGTGCTTTTTGTGTTAGCAGCCAACGAGAAACAGAGGTATGCTGGCACCAGGCTATAGCAGTCAGAGACAGCGGGGACTTAAACCTTCAAGCCGCAGGTTAAACACGGCCATTATGAAAAATTAAGCTATATAAACTTACAGTTAAACATGTTATATTAAAAAGTTATCACTCCCTAATTATTTGACTCTATTTTACTATCGTCTCTTTGGTCGAGGTCAATTCCATCAACTTGTACGGTAGATAGAAATTCTATATATAATGGTGAGCTACTATGCGTCCTTGGCAACCTCACATGCGATCATGCCACGTGGACAGAGTTGAAACTGGTCACCATGGGAGAATTTACGTCATGGAAATCGGCAAAATGTTATACCTCGGAAACCCCTGACATCTCCTCACCATATCAGCACACCGTGGCGTTCTTTCCAGTTTTCTCTTAAGGGGACTAGGGCTTCTTCTCACGAAAGGCCAGGACTAGCATTCGGGACAGCACTGCAGCAGGGACCCATGCATGACCTTCCCCTCATTACATTACACCGGCACAGCGCACACAACCCCTACCCATCCCCGAAGTCAGTACTGGGCTAGACTTTCCAGTTAATCTACCGATGATGTACCATTTCCATTATCTGCTACTGCCATCGGTCTGACTCAGAAAAATGGAATTATGTATGCATCAGCAAATGAACTCACGCAAGGATAAAAATCTCCAAGAAAGAATGCCACTTGACATCCGCAAAAACATCCTTCGTAATGTCTTCCTAATCGGACGGATTATCTTGTTGAGTCCGTATAACCACCACTGTGTTGTTTTTCCTTACCCTCATATAACAGATGAGGAACGTGAGGTTAGGTGACCCATCCAAGGTCATGCATCCAATAAGGTGCTCCGCTGGTGCTCCGCTGGGACAACAACACCCAGAAAACCCAAGTTCTAGTGTTCACTAGACCCCATTGAAGATATTGCTTTTATGCTGATCTGTTTTAAAAATGAGATTTTTTTTCCCCCCAAGCAATCAACATCTGAGTTCACTCTGTTCCTCCATCCTCCGGTTAGCAGGGGCAGCCAACCACGACACACACCCCGTGTCTACGTTACGGGTAAAAGGCCCTCACAGCCCTGCTCTTTTCTTGACCACCACACGGAAAACTATGTCCTACCCTGCTGCAACATCCTAGATAAATCAGATCCAAACACACTTTGGTTTGAATTCCTAAAGATGTTGGAGGCATGTGGGCAGAATTAGGAAATGTTCTATACTTTGGATCTAAATTTGTGCAAATCCAGGGGAAGGTCTACGGGATCCAAGTAAAACTGAATTAGAACAGTCTGTAAGGAAGCCAGGTTCTTGTACTCAGTGGTGGAAGTGGGTACATGTGTGCGTGTGTGTGTGTGTGTGTGTGTGTGCGTCGTGCATGTGTGCGTGTGTGTGTGTGGGTTTGACTTCCCAGCCCTAGGAAGCTATACAGCAAAAAAGAAAAAAAAATTGCTGCCCTCTATCAGATATGTACACATTTTATCCTTGTAATATGTCTAAAATGATTTTATGACTAAATCCTGGGAAAAAATGTGAAGAATGCTGGCTAGATACATGCTTTTCCAGTAAAAACACAACACTGCTTATTAACTGTAGCACTTGGAGGAGGCTATTCGACATGATGTACATTTTTGTTTTAGCTTGAGACGCCAAGCCTGTTTGGAGCTAAGTTTTCTTGGCTTCCAGAGAAAGCTTAACTGATTGTGCGAAGGGGGCCTTCGGGCTTCCAGTGCAAAGGCGGCGGTGGAGGACAGATGAATTGCGAGCCCATTAAAAGGCCCCAGGCCCAAGACGCCAGCCAGGGTTAAAACCTTCTGATATGTTTTCTCAACACATTAAATAGAAATAACTGTAACAACGGCAAAAAGAGCAAACCCATCTGTCCCCCTTGTCAGGATTTTTTGAGACCGTCGATTGGACTGACCTCGTAGCTATGAAGGCTTTCCGAGGCGGAGAGTGTAAGAAAAGTGAAATGTGGCAGCCGATGGAAAAAAGAAATTCTTCGAGGTCATGGGTGAATTGCTAACACTGGGAACCTGAGAATAGGTGACGGGGTTCCCAGTTTATCTAGGATTTGGATGGGGGGGCGTGTGTGCTGATTTGACTTGAAATGATGTCAGGTGATACTTAGCCAACACTTTCTTGGAAAGAAATTTCCCTACTGTTCTGCTAAGCTGTAAGGAAATGGGGGGGCCGAGGTGCTGGTCTGTGCTGAGGACACTTTACAGTAATCCAGGCTGTCAAACTGAAAGCAAAACACTTTCTCAGCATTTTCTAAAGACTGAAATAGTGAATAGTGTGTTGCCTTCTAAGTATATCAGGGTTAAGTCCATTTCTCTGCCTCGTGGTTCCAGAAGACAGGAGGTAGATTGTGTCTGGTGGTGGGGGGAGGAGTCATATAATTCTCCCTCTAACCTACTGGTTCTCAGGCGGGGGCAGGGTAGTAACTCCCCGCAACCAGGGGCCCTTGGCAATGTCTGTAGACATTTGCAGTAGCCACAAATGAAAGGGGGCACCTTACCAGCACCTCCAGCAGGTAGAGGCCGGGGAGAGTGCTAAATATCCCATACAGGACAGCCCCTTCCCCACCGCCCATCCCACAAAGACTTGCTGCTCCCAATGTCAGTAGCAATGTTGAGACATTAGTCCAAAGAAGACATCCAGATGGCTAACAGACACATTGAAAAAGATGCCCAACATCACTCATCATCAGGGAAATGCAAATCAAAAACCACAAGGAGATATCACCCCACACCTGCCAGAATGGCAAAAAGCCAACAACGCAACAGGTGTTGGCAAGATGCAGAGAAAAAGGAATCTGCCTACTGCTGGTGGGAACGCAAGCTGGGCAGCCACTCTGGAAAACAGTATGAAGGCACCTCAAAAAAAATTAAAAATAGAAATATATGATCCAGTAATTCAACTACGGAATATTTACCCAAAGAATACAAAAACACTAATTTGAAGAGATATATACACCCCTGAATTGCAGCATTATTTACAATAGTCAAACCACAGAAGCAGCCCAGGACCCTTGGCAGGTGGATGGTTAAAGATGACGCGGTGTGTGTATATGCACACACACACACACACACACACACACACATCCCCACACACACAAAATGGGATATTACTCAGCCATAAAAAAGAATGAAATCTTGACATTTACCACAACATGGATAGACCTAGAAGGTACAGTCTAAGTGAAATAAGTCAGAGAATGACAAACACCTTACGATTTCACTCATATGTAGAACTGAAGAATCAAAACAAAAGAACAAAAGAAAAAAGAGATTAAAAAAAACCAGACTCTTAATTATAGAGAACAAACGGTGGCTGCCAGAGGGGAGGTGGATGGGGTGGGGGATGGGTTAAAATGGGTGGAGGGGATTAAGAGACACTTGTCGTGAGGAGCCCTGAGTCATGTACAGAACTACGGAATCGCCGTCTTGTACATCTGAATCTAATACAACACGGTATATTAACTAGACTGGAATTCAAATGTTAAAAACAGGGCTCTTGGTGAGAGGCGCTGCTTGTAACAGAGACAGACATTCATCTGTTGCAAGAGGATTTTCTAGTGACAGTCTCACTGGTCCCCAGGTTCCCTGGGTTCCCTCCATACCTTTCTTCTCTTCTTGGACCTGAACACCTCGCTTCTTACAATTGTGGCCCACCGGCCGGCAGCACCGGCAGCAGCAGACAACTGGCTAGGGATGCCAGGAGAATAGCCCCAGAACGTGTAGTTCTACCACACAATGCCAGGTGACTCCTCTAACTTTAAAAGTTTGAGAAGCACTGAGTAAGCTTCTCCTCCACTGTCCTCCAGTCCTTCTCGATTTGTCCATGTCTCTGCTCACACAGCGTCAACTTTTTCCACTCTGCTCCCTGATTAAGCATTGTAGTAGAAAGTGGATCTCCACCACTTCAACCTTTTCTCAAGCATTCCCCCCGGCACAGGATCCAATCTGGGCTCCGGGCAGAGACCACTGTCCACCCGACAGCCCTTGGAGCAGGGGCAGCTCCTCCCTCGCAGCCCCACACCGGGCTCCACCACTTCAATCTACCCTCACTCAAAAATCCCTTCTCAGGGTACCTTCTCAGTCGGTGAAGCGCCCGACTCTTGATTTCAGCTCAGGTCATGATCTCAGGGTGGTGAGACTGAGCCCCGTGTCAGGCTCTGCACTGGACATGGAGTCTACTTATAATTCTCCTTTCTCCCTCTGCTGCCCCCCAAGAAAAACCAAACCAAAAAATGAAAAATGCCTTCTCTTCTGACTCTGTGGCCAGGCCCATGACACGGCCACCTGCTTATAGTTATTGCTTCAAGGTACCAGTTTTCCAAGTCACCTGTAGCCTTTACAGATATTCTAGAAATGTGGCTGATACCATTCCTGTCCGTCCTCACCTTAACCATTGAAATTATTCAGTGACCACACGGATGGTCACCTTACACAAGGACTCCTGGTTTTCTTCATTTCCTTCTGCAACATCGACCACTACCACCACTACTGCCCCCCACTTCAGAATACTCGTCAAACATTATGGTGAGACTCTTTTGTACCTGACTGTGCTAAACATATTAAAAGCACCAGACTGTCTTTATTCTCTAAGAATTTACAGTCTAGAAAAAGAAGAGGGGGTTTGGAAAGTCTCTATTTTTGGCACTAGCAAAGAGCTTTAAGAATTACAAGCCAAAGAAAGGCTCACAGAAGGTCATGGTCTATTCTTGCCCGGGTGGGATATTTTGGCCATTTTTTGTTGGCTTACACTCTAACCCCATTAGTTCCCACACGCTGCTCTGAGAACCAGGGCCCATCCATGGAAACAAAGAAAAATAAAGACAATATAATGAATTCATCACTCAACTTCTGTGACTGAAATTATATTTACTCTCACTTTGGGGATGTCAACAAACGTATAAAAAAAATTAGAAAAGTTACTTCACGGTGTCCTTCTAGTAAAAAAAAAAAGATTTTGATATAGGCATGTCAGTTCCCCACTAATTAAAAAAACAATCATCTTTGAAATCGCGCAGCGGCAATCAAGTCCTGCCCAACAAGAAGCTTGCCTGGATGGGAGTCAGTCTGTGTGCGGTGGGGTTCATTAGATTTGCTTTGTAGCCGCTTTTGTCTGGCTCTTTTTACCCCAAGATGGCGAGATCACCAGTTGTGCTTGATGAAAATGGGAGGAATGACAGGAACTAGGTGAGTCCCTAAATGCCTCTAAGCCATCCCTTGGTTACCATCACTAACAAGATATGCATATTTAGAGGGGGATCCAAGAAGTTGGCTGTCACCCCCTTTCCTAGGGGATGATGAGGTTCAGTGGCAGAAGTTCCAACACACAGAATTAAGAGGTGAAATGTCCTTGAAAATATATGGCTTTTTTGGGTTTTTTTTTTTTGGTGAGGGAGGGGGTTTCGCTTTGGAATGCCTCTTCCTCTTGATACTGGAATGCATGCTTTGGGCTGGCCTGCCTCTAAGAGGGAGGACAGGATGGCCCACTTGGGCGATTCCTGCTCTTGGCTGCAGAGTAAAGCTTCCTGGGGGCGATCTCTTCTTTTGGTTGTTGATCTTCCCACCTCTTCTCCCCATAAGGGTGGCTCTACCCTGCAGGCAGAGCTAGGAAGGTGCGCCTATAGCAACAGCAGTGAGGGCTGTAAGTCTGAGGGGCGACACAGCGTGTCAGCAGCTGTCCCCATGTCAGTGGCCCGATTCGTAGACAATGGCCGGTTATCTGTCTTTGAATCGCCCAGAAATGTTCAAAACAGCACTCAACCTGCTTCCTCTCCTTGACTTCTTGTATCTTGATTATGTCGTCACTAATCAAGCAGCATGCCAGGGGGAGGAAAAAGTTCAATTTTTTCAAAAATAAGATAAACCAAAAATAATGTTTTGAAAGAAACTGAACAGTCCAAGTACTCACTCAAACATCCACGTGCATCTCCCTCCCATGTCGGACGCATGAAAGCAATCTTTTTTTTTGTCTGAATGAACATTCACTTTTATAGAAATTTGATTTTCTAACTAACAAGAATCGAATTTTGGAGGGTATTTTTCCAAAAGCATGTCAACCCTGAGTTTCATTAGAGGCAGGGTATGGACTAGAGAAGGGAAGAAGAGAAGGAAAAAAAAAACAAAACAAAACCCAATTCTTGGGTGGAGTTCTAAAGTCGGTGTTGACTTCTGAGCTCTCTTGCTCCTCCATCTTCACCATCTTCTCATAAAAGCATAAAAATCGGGGTAAAAAGGAAAACATCTTCTCAGTGACCAGGAAAGTAAGTTTGGTTAGCTAAATGGGAAGCTTAATACCCTGACAAGAGTTTAACACTTCCGAGGCCAGCAGAAATGACCCAAACACCAACAAGACTGCCTCTAGGGGTATGACACCAGTGCCATCCCGAAAGTGGACACTGGCAGATCTGGGGCTCCGAGGACTGATCTGATTTTAGCTTATTTTTATTTGAGTATAGCTGACACTGAGGCTCTTACTTTAGTTGGACATGAGATGATAAAAAGAGAAATTTGATCACCACCAGAAACAACCTTGGCTGATCTTGCCTCCAGTCGGAAGAGTGCCCCCTGGTGGAAACATTTTGAGTCTGCCCTGAAAGAGGAAATTAATCAGAACTGACTTTTTTAACTGTTCATTTCCCTGCAGCTGCGACAAAAGTTCAACCAAAAATGTAAACCGTGTTTAAAATGTAACTGAGCATTTTTTTCTTCTTCCAAGGGCCAAAAGCTCTGCCCTAGGGAACCCCTGATTCTGTAATCACAAGCTGCTACACATTCTCAATCATCAGCTGACCCCAAGCGGTTTTTGAAGAAAACAACTCTCTTGTCTGTTATTTGTTTCTAGGTCCAACACTTGCTGGTCCCTTTACTTCCCTAGAATTTAGAGCATTCTCTTTGCATATTAATGACTGTTTCCTTTTTTCTTTTTATTTGTGCTTTTCATGCCAGTTTCATAAAAACAGGGCCAATGTCCATTGGTTAGAGAGTTTATAGTTTTTCTAACTTGTTTTTAAAAATGGCTGAAAACCACTTAAATTGTTTTTTAAAAAACAACTGGCTTATAACAATTTTCCAGCTAACAAGACGCACACAACCCGCGAGCCAAGAACAACAGAAGAGGAGAGACAGAGAGAACATAAAACATTCCTTATGAGATCCTCCCCCCTGCTTTAGGATCAAGTCTGCAACGCATGCGAGGCTTTGCTGGAACAAATTATGAAAGCTGTTTCTCCTTTTCAAGTGAGAATCATTTACATGGGCCCAGACCCCTCCTGTTTCTCATTTATTCAACTTCCAGCTCTCGCTGCCATGAAGCAGGAGCCGGGGGGCATCTGATGTCAGACCCGGCTCCTGCTGTGTTCTGGGCGCATCGTCTGACCCCGGGCGGCAGTGAAGAGGCAAGGCAGCGTGGAGAAAGTCACGGTCTCAGAGTTTCTAAGCTTTCTGTGAGATGAGGCAGGGGACCGACTTTTGCTCTCCTGTATCAGATGATGTCTTACCTCTAGAGGAAAATTTTATAACACCCCAACCCCTTTTCTTGCCAACTGAAGGAGGTTTTAACCCAGTCTGCTTTCAAATTTGGACATAAAGACTTTCAATAACTCTACTAAAACACTGTTTTGGAGTTTGAACATCCTGTTGATGCTACATGCAGACACACAGAGATGTACGTGTGAACACAGAAGCATGTAAATAGAACCACGCACACACCAACGGGCACACGCGCCATGCACATCACACGCTCCGCGAGACTAGGGTTCTAGGGTGAAGGAGGGATTTGCCAGATCCCAACCCCAGCAGACAACGTCCCCCTCGCCATGTGCACACCGCCTTCACACCAGAATCATAAACACACAGGGCATTCAATGCTGCCTCGTTTGACGGAGAAGGGAAAGAGAATGGGCAAGAGAGAGGAGTCTCAGGGTCTTGGTCTCCAAGCCCAAACATCAAGCTTCTTCTATTCTCTAAAGAAGGGGAGTCAACCAGCTCTTTCCAGCTAAGCCACTTTCACACCATATTTATTATGCTGCTCTTTCTTGGTACTGTCCCCTGACGGCGCCTTCATTCTCCTGCCCCACCAAATTTTCCTGGTCATGAAAGAAACAGGGACCTCCAGGAAGGTCTCCACCTTCTCCACGTGACGCACGTGACATTTCATGGCTCCGTGAGCAGCTCTGGGAGTGTAAAGAAAAGAATATATGCTCTCTGCTACACTTAAAAGAATAATGGTCTTAAAAAAAGAAAAAGCTTAAGATAAATATGACAACATAGGGATACTGGAGAGAGCTCTCCAGATCTAGTGATAGGGGAAAAAAAAATACTGGAATTAAATACTCCAAAATTAAAAAGAGAAGTTGATGTTTTGGAGGAGAGCGTGCCGAATTCTGGCTTGCGCTGGTCACTGTGTGTGTACTTGATCTGGATCTAGGGCAGCAGACCAATTACTGATACCAATATAAATGTGTGCACGGTGGTGGTGGGGGTCACGGCGACAAATAAATCCATCCTTAAATTGTGACTCCTTAGCCAAAAAGGAGGCCAATTATTCTTGGCTTCTACAAGACCTCTGAAAAGCATATCTCTTTCTTGGAGAGTTCTTTTAAGGAGAGTAATTTAGTAGGCAAAGGAAAATAGCAAAAGAAGGATCGAAAAAGTGACCCTTGCCGGCATTGGGCACATTCTGCTTTCCCATTACCCGCCCCTGGAAAGTTGCTTTGGGAGGAAAGCACTCCCTTCTTCCCTCCCAAAGCCCCCTGTGTTGAAGAGGCATCTATCTGGCGCACATCTGCCCTCTTGTCCCAAACATAAAAGGCTCTGATCTGCCCCGTGCCAGGAAATCTTGGGTGAGGGGGCATTTCAACACTCTGAGAGGCCCTTACACCCAGGCCCCTGCTTGAATCCGCAGTGCAAGCTCGGCTGGAGCAGGGCAGAGCCTGCCCTGGCATTTCCCCTCCTTGGGTTCATCCCAGGTTGTGTTCTAGTTGTATCCCCAGCCCCATCCCTACGCGCACGTACACACGCTCCAAGCAGGTGGTTTGCTGGTGCGTTTCCCGCAAAACACCAAGTACAGCTCAGCCTCCAGCCCTGGGAGGTAGGGCTGCAAGCGTGAGGCTGTTCACCCAGGCTGGGAAGAGTTGTCCAGCCTCGGAGCACACCCTATATTTTGTATTCGTAATAATCACTTTTCCAGTGTAGGCTTTGGTCTAGGAAACTTTCCTTCTTCGTTTAATGATTATTTACTGAGCTTCTAAAGCAGAATTTGCTGTGCTAGTTTGCAAGGTGTCCTGGGATATCGTCTAATGAATGTCTCAGAAGCAAGACTTTCTCATTGGGGTTTCTCAGAATCCCAAACGTGACCTGTCAACAGGAACTCGCACTCCGACAACCCCTTCAGTGCCCTGGAGTCAAGGCGCGATTCAGGTGTGAAGCACGTTCGCCTCAAGTGTTTCTCATCCCACACGACAGAAGAGATATCTGCTCTGGGTTAATAAGTATATCGCAGGCACACGAAACTTAATGTCAACCTCTGATTAAAGACATAGTCTCTACTCTTAAGGAGCTATTTATAGCATCCTCATAAAAGCCAAAAGTCCCAGCTGTATGCTAGAAACGACTGTCTGGTCACAGTTACATCATGCTGGTGTGCTACGATGTGTTTGATTTGAAACATCTTCATTTTAATTTCCCCACCTGGGGGGTTTCCATTCCAGTTAACGCGGGTATGACACTGTTTCTCCAAAGTCCGCTATGACATCACACACCTCGTTGATGGAAATGATGCAAATGTAATGCAAAATGCTCTCAGGGAACCGGGCCCAGAAATCAAACCGACGGGTAATACAGGAAGCAATGAAACAAAATGTTAGCCCTGGATGAGAAGAGATGTTAGAGATAAAGGATCCCAAACTCTCCCTCTGGCTGCTGCAGCGCCCGGGGTGGCTGGTTGCCATGGTTGACTGGAGGACGGCCAGGTGCACCACCACAATTCCCACCCTTCTGCTCTTACCGTAGACCCCTCGGAGAACAGGCTGCTCTTGGCCTTGGCTAATACCTGTGCATACTATGTACAAAGTGCAGCTAATGTCTTTTTCAGGAAACTCGGGACAGCCATGCTCCTAGAAAGGCAGTACGTTTGCTGGAGGTGAGAGAAGGCGCAGAAAATGAGGAAAGGCAGTGCCATCGGGGGTTGAAGCCGTACTTCCGGGCTTTACCTCTGCTCCCCACTTCTTCCAGAAAGGACACTGGGTTAACTAGCCCAGGAGGGAGCGCTTGCCATGCGCTGACCATCCTGGGAAGGGAAAGGCTACACCCACATGTTTAGGACATGTTCTCTTTTTGCTTTAGGTGCAGATCAAGCCGACTGTTTCTCCTGTGGACCTCAGACCTCTCCTCCTCTTCATCCACCACCGCCTTCTCTTCCTCTCTTTTTCTCCTCCTTCTGCAGTTTCCTTTCCCTGAATTAAAACAAGACACTAAGAAAATCGAACACCCGGAGAGGTAATGGGGTCAACAGGATTATTGGATTCCTTTTTCTTTCTAAGTTAATCCTACCAGGGAAGAACCCCAAGTTAAATAGTTTTTCAAGAATCTAAAACGGAGGAAACTTCTAGTTTTATACCTGTACTGATTCACTACCAGTCGACTCCTACGTGAGCCAGCTCTACTTTTAAGGTCATGCGGGACTCCGTAGCGCAAACCTAACAAATATTCTGCATTCGTAAACTTCTGAAGGCACTACCCAGACCATCCATAGGACAGACTCAGGTTAGTAAACAGCAGGAGGAGCACAGATCCTCCTTCACAGCAGGGGAAGGTCAGGGATCACCCATGAGGAAGTCCTGGCTCAGAGAGATGACCTGCTGGGCCCAAGGTTGCAGAGGAAGTGGCAAGAATGACTGCGAACTTGGCTTAAGTCTAAACGATCACATTGTAAGGTGCTGTCCTTCCCCCAAAGTCTTAACTTTAGGTTCATGATATAAGCATTACTAAAATATATATATTTTTTTTTTTCTTTTTCAAGATGTCCTCCCCTAAGTCTAGGTCTTGGCGATTCAAAATAACACGGATGGAATGAGTGGAGTGAGATACTGACGAGCAAACCAATGGCCATTTGAATGGTGGGGACTCTTCTCCCCATGGCACACTGGGGTCACTCAGAGATGACCGCCTCCTCAAAAACATCTGTGTCGCCCATCAGGTGCTGAAGATGGTTTCTTTTGCAATATCTTGTTTACTTTTATGTCAATTCAATTAGATGCCCCTAGGTGCTCAGTGAAAACTGTACTTCAGAAGAAGCTAAGAAGTAAGGAGATAACTAAAATACCAAGGGCACAGTCCTGTTAGGAGCTGTGGAAGGAGGCTAGCAACCTGTGCTCTCAAGTCCCACATCGGTAGGTTTCTACCACTGGATCGAGCGTAGGCAGACACCCTGTGGCTGGTGCATACCCACTGGGAATCCAGCCATGTCAGCCCACTGGGTGGCTCGTGAGACAGATGGTTTGATGTTCTAATGATCTGCGTAGAGGCTATTGGATGGGGGGACAAAAAAAAACAGTCACCGGCAGCTGGGGTAGGAACGCCATATGGTCTCTGAAGTTCAGTAATTCCCTGGACCTTCTCAACAGGGGCATTTTAAGAAGATCCAACGCTGAGTAGAGAGGTCAAGGTTCAACAGGGAGAGATGCTAAAGGGGGCAGAGTGGTGTCAATACAAAGGGATCTAGATTAGGTACATCTACCAACCCAGCCGCTTGCGGACCGGGGTGCAAAGGGATAGTAGATTCATAAAGAACATGAAGCGCAGCCATGTTTCGTGTGTCTGAAGACAGAATTTTTAACACAGAGCAGTGCTGGGGACATGTTTCCCTATCTGCGCTTGGCCAGACAAGCACAAGAACGACCCATCACCCAACCCCTTTGGACATCAAAGGGCAGAAACAAAAGTGGATGAACATTCCAGAAGGGTATCTAGAGGCCAGACCCTGAACCCAGAGTGACGGAGGAAGGAGGGGGCCAACAGGAGGCCGGGACCAGAGACCAAAAGGTGCTTAGGAGAACCCTGGTGACATCCCAGGCATAGGCAAGAGGACATATACACGGTGGGGTGGACGGGAGACAGGGGGAGAAAGTATCGTGTATATCACAGGTCACTTTCATGAGTTTTCCTGCAACGTATCCTCAGTATGGCAAAGCCCTGGCAAAAAATCTCAGTTCGGATCTCTTTTGCATCAATTATAGTTATTTTCAATAAGGGCCTCACGGAAGCCCTGCACATTTTCTCTCTCTCTCAGTCCTAAATCCAGTTCACTCTGAAACACGTTCGTAAGAAAAGCTGCCATCCTTGCACGTTTCCCTCCCTTCATCAGATGGGTACCCTGAAGATGAGGAGGAGAACTATGATGATGGCGGCAATAAAGCAAGCGATAATGTAGTGGTATTGCCATCAGAAACCCTCTGTTCAGGATCGCAGCATGGATTCTCTGCCATTTCATGGCCATAATGGCCTCTATGGTTTCAGTATAAGGAGAAAGGACGATGATGTGGGGAAATAATTTGTCCAAGTCTGCACAGCCAGTAGGCGGCTGGCGTAGACTCTTGAACACAGGTGCATCTAACCCCAACACCCAGTTCTTGACCTTGGCACCCAGCAGACCGTTGGGCACACAGTAGGGTCGCTTCATGAAACCCGCGATGGGACAAACGAGCCGGCTCCAACAACGCAGGGACTTCTGACCAAAGTGCAACCCAACAGCACAAGAAGCCCCACTCTTCACCTAAATTGGTTAAAATATACCTCAGTCATTTAACACAATGGAAACGGTCATTATAATCGAACAGTTTTGTCACCGGATCGATTCTTTCTGCTAAGGAATAAATGACTCCGACTTGCTCTGACATTTATTTTCCAAAACGAATCCAGCTTAGCCCGGACGGTTATAAATCAGCAGGAGGCAGGTGGCGACCTGGAAAAGCAGTCGCTCAACTCTGGGACCTCGGCCTTTGCTCTTGCCCTCTCCATGCAAAGCACAACTGATTCATAAAGGCAAATTAGGAACAAACAAACAAGCCGCATGGCAATTGTAGTTGCTACCGCCCTGCACCATCCCTCCTTCTTACTACAGCCTTTTTACAGTCAATTAAGAATCTGACTTGCAGTTTGTGTCATTTAAAAAGCTGGGAGCTTGAAGGTTGTCTGAGGACCACTCGAAAAGCTTCCAGACATGCAGAAGGCAGGCCCTTCTCGGCCTCTCCGCCTCCCACTCCTGGGTCTGTAGTTTGGAGACAATGGCCAGTTTTATATGCAGGTTCTGCACGCCACTGTACCCCTGGCTCTGGCCTTCAGCGGGGGCCGCATCCGAGCTTGACACTGCGGTGTGGGACCAGGAGAAGTTACAGCAAGAGGAACAGGCTCAAGTTGGCTCTAAAGCATGCTTTCGCTTCTGGAAATTAACCCTTTGAGAACTGAGGCTTGGGTTCAAGTTCTCTGCTGCAGAGGACAGACGACGCCTAATCACCAAAACCCTAGCAGAGAGCTTTAACGGAAGTGGCGTCCCTGAAGCAGAGAAGATGGGGCGGGGGGGGGGGGTGGCGTGGGAAGACCCCGGGACTGGTCCTGGCCGCAGCCTCCTGCTTTTCTGTGACCCTGGGCAAGTCACCACCCCCCCCGTCGTGCCACCTTCCTTGTGCCCATGACTACTTCCAATTTTGAAATACGGTGACTCCCCTCTGGACTTAATTGAGGCCTCCTCCCTTGGAATCTGTAATCTGTGGTTGATGAGAGAGACGACTTACGATCACCGGCCAATTAGAGCGTCAAACAGGTGCTGAAACGGCCTTTCGTGGAAGAGAGCCCTGAAATGACCTTTGAAGAATAAATCTGACTTACAGAGGTGAGGCGTGGGAACAGTCCTCCTGGATGCCGGCATTGGGATTTCAGACCGAAACTCACTTCACTCACAGACTCTGCTGGCTTTTCCTGAGGCAGCAATATTTTTTGAGAGATTAGGATGGCAGCAGACGTGGTTTGTCTAAACCTGTGTCAGAGGATGCCGTCTAACGTATCATTCCCTCTTTGAGGCCTGGTTTATATGCACAAAACTCAAAATATATAAAAATCCAAATATAGGGGTGCCTGAGTGGCTCAGTTGGTTGGGAGTCTGACTCTTGAACTCAACTCAGGTCTTGATCTCAGGGTCGTGAGTTCAAGCCCCGCACCGGGCTCCCCGCTGGGCACGGAGACCATTTAGGAAGAAAAAAAAAAAAAGGTGCAAATATAATAAAAGTCTGTGATGCAATCCTTGGCTTTACTAAACTATTCTTTAAAGTCTTAATCATGAATTTCCTTTAAATGAGGAACTTCCAAGGAGTGACAGGTGTGCAAGGATCCCACAGACTGAGGTCACACACGGCATCTGGAGAATGAAGTGAATGTGAGGTTAAGGGTTCTCTCCGTGTAACTGTCCTCTTTTCTGGAGGAGAAAGGCCAACGTGAAAGATGCAAAATGCTTAGGAAATAAAACCCTAGAGGATGCTAGCTGATATTAGCTACGGTCTATGCTCCCGAAGAAAATGACATATATCAGGCATAACCAATAATAATTATGCATAATAATTTTCATATCTTATTAGCTCTGGGGTATGGCTCTTCCTATTAATCTCACTAATACCACATGTTACTTTCAGTGCTGATACTGAATGAAAGTCCATGATGGATTCGTAATACATGAATAAGTAGGCAAAAACGGTGAAAACTCGGGGTCCTGTTGATCAGAGATGCTCAGTGACAGCCCGTGACCGTGAGGTTGTTCTGGCAACTGGCAGAAAGTCCACACAGTCGAGGCCACGTGGACCTGCTATTTTCTTAAGAAGGCAGCAGGAGTCCACACGCGTGTCCAAATTCTCCTAGCCATCTCCTTGAAGGTAAAACACACGCCCTGCTGACTGCGTCAGTGTTGAAGAAATCGGCGGGGGGGTGGCGGCGGACAGGGGTCGTTTCGGAACGGGAGGAAAGAGGTGGATGACAGCAAGAACGCCGACTGCTGATGAGGTTCAAGGGTGACCAATCTCCTGCCCATGACGG
This sequence comes from Mustela putorius furo, assembly GCF_011764305.1. NCBI lineage: Eukaryota > Metazoa > Chordata > Mammalia > Carnivora > Mustelidae > Mustela > Mustela putorius. The sequence continues at coordinate 75,460 of NW_025422415.1, read as the reverse complement.
ACCGGGGAGAGAAATGAAAGTCCTTGCATTGGGAAGATGCCGCTCGCAGCGTGAAAGCAGGGGACCTGAGTTTCCCGTCATTCCAAGTCCCCGCTTAGGTAGATCGCATGCCTTTCTCTCTGATTTCCCCAGAAAGAGGCAATTTCTCCCACCCACTGAAGTCCAGTATCTCTTATCACAAGCGTAATGTGCCATTTGTCTGTGTGTTTATCCTAAGGTGTTTCAATATATATGCCTTATCTCCCCTAGGGAGACTGTCACCCTCTTGAGTTTAACTCGTACGCTTTCATTCATTTTTCCTGCCAGCATCTTGCTCTGGGGAGATGATGCGTGTTCGCTGAACACATGACCAAGGGCACGAAACAGAGATTTGCTGAAATCAACGGCAGTAAAAATGCTGTGGGATCTTTTATGCACATTCTGAGATTTTGACATCTGATTCAGTTAATAGGAATGTTGATTCCTTGAACCGTGAACCACAAAGACAGAAGACGAAACTCTGCCAATGACAGAATATTTCTGAAAAAAGCCTCTCCTTCTGCTGTGCTGGTTTAGAGCTTGCATCCAACACCTCAAAAGTTAGGGAATTCAATTTGAAAATAAGTGAGGTCTCTGTCACCATGAGACACTATCCCCAATGATTGGGCAGCCTTCTCAATTTCTTCAGGCTTTACTAACACTGCAAAACATTCCTTTCCGCCTGATTCCGGAAGCCCATCAGAGCATTAGAATTGGACTGTACACACCCTTCTCTTGCCCAAATTATTTACTCTTTAAAATTCCCCTTTCCAAAAACAAAACAACAAAATAACACTCCACCAAGTAGCTACACTATATTCAAATATCCATACAAGTCTTCCCATGGCAACAGTCTCAGGCTTTCAGAAATTTAATTTCCAGGGTCCCCCACCTCAGTGGACAAAAAGAAGAAAACGGGCCTCGCTGTCACAGACTTCAGCACCTCTCAAGGACTAATTAAATCTCCCAGGACGCCCTCACCCACACCCTAAGAAATTTGAGGGGTGTGCAAAATCCAAACCCAACTCGACACCCTTCCCACAAAAGCCCTTTACTTATACAAAGCTTCATCTTGAATTTCTTTGTCTCCTTCCCCCCACAGAGTAGTAAATTTTTCAAATTCCCCTAAGGTCATCGGTTTTGCAGTGGAACAACGGCGTCCCCGAGAGGGAGTGCCTTGGTGAGGGACTTGGCCGCCCTCTGGGCCATGCAGCGGGGGCTGTTGTCTGTCCTGGGAGCTGCAGGCATCATCAGAGTGATGCATGCTGCTCAGGGTGGGGAAAGTCGGTCTCTGGGGGGGTGGGGGGAGGAGGTGAAACCCTGGATACCTGCCATGCAGGTGGGGAGGCAGCGAACCAGACCCTCTAGCATCGAGGTACTGCCCCGCGGGGACTGCCCAGGAAGGAAAGGTCCTATGGTTCTTCAGCAGGAGACTGATGAGGTTTCCACCAGGAGGAGGAGTAAAAAGGTTTCCCTCAATCCCCCCCCACACCACCACCTTGGAAGTGAAGCAGGGGTTAGGAAACAGCACTTACTGAGCACTTTGTTCAAATGTGCCAATCACGGGATGCCTGGGTGGCTCAGGAGGTTCAGCGGCTGCCTTCCGCTCAGGTCAGGATCTCGGGGTCCTGGGATCGAGCCCTGCATCGGCTCCCTGCCTTCTCCCTCTTCCTCTGCCCCTCCTCTCCTGTCCTCCCACGCTCTCTCTCTCTCTCTCATAAATAGGTAACAAAATAAATGTGCCAATCATTATGCTGCATGCTTTACATCTCATGTGCATACAACCCTGCGGCCTAAAAATGAGGACGGCATTTAAAGACCCCCACCAATCTCTCAAGAACCTTCTGGAAATGACACAGCCAACGCCGCGCGGCCACGGGATGCAGACCCAGGCCCGTGCGTTTCCCTCCCACCAGGTGGCCTTCCCAAAGGAAAAAAAAAAAACTGGTTTTTAGGTACAAAGTAGAGCCTGTCCGTTCTGCAGAAGGGGAAAACACGTGACTCATCCTTTCGATTACAGACTTGGGCTGAATGTTCCACTTAGTGTCCGTGGGACCCTCTTGTAACTGTGGGCTCCCGGCCAACACAAAAAAAAAAAATCAGAGGAGGCCAGCCAGCAGGCCCGCAGTGTCCAGCAGAGGCAGCAAGTGTGGAAGGAAGGGACGAATGAGTGTGAACCGGAGGAGCGGGAAGAAAGGGAGGCACGAAACTGACAAGTCCATTCAGGACTCATTGGCAATCTGGGTCTTAGGCAAGCAGTAAATCTTAATCATAAGTTGTTTTTTGTTTTTGTTTTTTTTTTTTTTTAAAATCCACGACTGGGACATGTTGGTGTCTGGAGCAAAAGCCTGTGTGTGTCTTGGGGACCTGGGCTTGTCACGGACACAGCGGCGCACCCGACACCGTGCTGATTTCTACGGCCCCTGAACGTAGTCCCGAGCCAAGATTTCGTCTAGAAGGATATTCAAGAGGTGGTTCCTTGGGCAAATGTGACATTCCTATTTGCCTTGTGAGACCCACTGTCCAAGTCAGAAAGGAAGGAAAATGAAACACTGTTCCACGTTGAGGTTTTTTTGTTTTTTTTTTTTTTAATGAAATGTTGATTGCTTATAGAAGAGATGCTTAATTTAAGGGCTAAACGTTGAACAGCTTTCTGTAGCCTAAAGGAGCTAATTAAAATGTTGACCAGGCAGAGATTACGCACACAGAGGTGTCCCACAGGCCCCCCGGATTCCCACGGCACCGCCGGTCTCCCTCTCGGCTAACACTTGCACGAGGTGTCAGATACTTGATACAGAAAACGATTTTACCCTCCTCCCCCTCTCGCTGCTCGGGGAATCCTGGCCAGTGCCGAGGCTTGCCGTGCACTAAATGAAGTAAGGACATGCATCTAAGTCACTGAACTGTCACAGAGGGAGGTCACTGTGCCTATCGGTCCCACTGAAAACCCGTCCAGCCCATCTTGGTACGATCCCTGCCAATCCCAAGCCCCGGCCCTTCTCTCTCTCTGCTCAGAATCACTGTCAGCTATTAAAAGGAAGCCAAAGATAAAACAGCTTCTGCATAATGAAACACTAATCCCCGGAGTGTGACGCCCACGACACAAATGAATGCTAGACAGAAGATAACCAAATGTCTAGACGCATTCAAAACCCGCTCCTCATAGCTCACACTCACACTCGCGGCCGCATCAGCTTATAAACCAGAAACCGGTGTAGAAACACACAACCGAACGATGACCAAAGCTAAGCCCAGCAGAACCTCTTCACTCGGGCCTCTTGATTTGTGTCAGTCTGTGCTTCCCTACTTATCCCCAAAACAGCCATGACGTTTCAAACCCATACCGGCCTCCTGAAAGTAATAAACAGCTGGAAGCCTCTGGAAGTGAGAATGACCTTGACCTTTCTTTTCATAACGATACCGGTAGATTGGAACATTTTCCTCACGAGTCCCTTCTCTCTCTCTCTCTTGAAAATTAAGTTAGCAAAGATGGCACGGTTTGGAAGGATCTGTGGATTTATGCTCAGCACAACGGACGGGAAGTCTGGCTCTCTGGATTCTAGAAGGATAATGTCAGTATGCTGTAGGGCAGGACACCAGGAGCCCAGAACGTGACTTACCTCTCTGGGGTATCCATTTTCCCACCTGTGATACCAAATTACCTTATGCCTTGGGTTCTCCAACAGAAATAATAGTTTTAAAATAGGAAAAGCTTAAATAAAATAAAAAGATGGCCAACTAATTACTATATATAAGCAGAGAGACAAGAGTTGCTATAGGCATCTATAATTCTAATACATGGAGCTCATTTTTCTTTTATGTCTTTGTCAAGGTACCTCTTAAAGATTTCATTTATTTATTTGACACAGACAGAGAGAGAGATCACAAGCAGGCAGAGAGGCGGGCAGAGAGAGGAGGAAGCAGGCTCCCTGCTGAGCAGAGAGCCCGATGCGGGGCCCGATCCCAGGACCCAGGGATCATGACCTGAGCAGAAGACAGAGGCTTTAACCCACTGAGCCCACCCCAGGTGCCCCCCCTCCTTTTTTTTAAAAAAAAAGATTTTATTTATTTATTTGTCATAGAGAGAGCGTGAGAGCGAGCACAGGCAGAGAGAGTGGCAGGCAGAGGCAGAGGGAGAAGCAGGCTCCCCGCTGAGCAGGGAGCCCGATGTGGGACTCGATCCCAGGACGCTGGGATCATAACCCGAGCCGAAGGCAGCTTGCTCAAACCAACTGAGCCACCCAGGCATCCCCCTCCTCTTTTTTTTAAAGATTTTATTTATCAAGATACCTATTAAAACATAATTTCTTTCTTTCTTTTTTTTTTTTTTTTTTAAGGTTTTATGTATCCATTTTGAGAAAGAGAGAGAGCATGAGTAGGGGGAGGGAGAGAGAGACAAGCAGACATCCCGGTGAGCAGGGCGCCCAAGTGGGGCTCAATCCCAGGACCCTGAGATCATGACTTTAGCTGAGGGCAGATGCTTAACTAACTGAGCCACCCAGCTTTCCCAAAACATAATTTCTAATAAAAGTAAAGACAGAATTCAAATTTCAATGATCATTCTGGCAGAAGTTAGATATTCCTACGGAGGGCCATACTCATTTGTACCCCAACAGAGTGTACTGATTGAGGTAGGGGGTTTTCTTTTTACGTTTATGTTTCCTTATGCGGCTGAAAGAGGGGACCCGTCCGTGAGTCTTGCCCCGGTCCTTGAGCCCCTACTCCAGCTCTGGGAAAGAGCAGGGCTGCTGCGGGCAACAAGTTGAACTTAACCTTTGCCTGTTTAATGAAGATGAGGTAAGTTGAGTAACATTTTTCTTTTCTTTTTTAAGATTTTTATTTATTTATTTAACAGAGAGAGATAGAGAGAGAGAGAGAGAACGTGCGCACAAGGAGAGGCAGCAGCAGCAGAGGGAGAAGCAGTTTCCCCCCGCCGAGCGAGGAGCCCGATGCGGGGCTCGATCCCAGGACCCTAGGATCATGACCTGATCTGAAGGCAGCCTGCTTAACTGACTGAGCCACCCAGGCATCCCTGAATAACATTTTCCTTAATGGGAAAAAAAGCCTCAGTTATTGCCCCCCAAATGCTCAAACCTTATCTGTTCTAGTTATCTAGAGCCTTCCTGCTCGACGGGAGAGTCGCCCTCCCTCTCACCTCTTCTAGAAGCAAGAATCCTCTCAAGCAGGACAAAGAAGGAGGAGAAATTTTTGAATCATTTTTTTCCCCCCCCTGCCCTCAGCGAGGGTGGAGAATTACACACGGTGAGGGGAACTAGCACAGAAGTTAATAACATAAAGTATGGAAGGAAAAGATGTTTAACTTTCTTCACAAGAAGCAGCATCAGGATTTCTTGGTCATCCATTTTGCCCATAATGAATGGTCATTATCTAGTTCCTGAAGAGTAAGTATTTATGGATTGGGGGAAAAAAAAATGTTTGTCAATATTTATATGGCTGTGACTCCCTGACATGACACAATGAATTTTCTTAGACGGATCCCCTAATTGAGTTCGAATGAAGGTAAAATGACTTCCACCTAAAATAATCTAAATTAGAGAGATCTGACTGGCCCAATAACGAATACTACATTACACATCTATTTTCCTCTGCACCACCTATCTGTGCGGCCTTGAACAGACAAAGCCTTTGCTATAACCATGCAACATCCAACAGAGCAATGTGTAAAACAGAAGAATAATGGCCACCTTCTAGGGTTGTTGTGCGGAATTTAATGAGACAATGCACAAAGAGCACTTAGGCAGTACCTGGTACATATAAAGAATCCCATAAATGCCAACTACACTTAATATCCTCTCGGTATACAGAGTTCTGTTTTACTAGAGGAGGTGTTTCCTAAAGAGATCGCCAACAGCCTAGCTTTTAAAATGACCTCATTACCTACTCTATCTTGGACCCCTCTGAATCCTATCCTGTTTTCCATCTGTTTCTTTCACGGTTCCCATCTCCTCCTCCTTGCGTGATGGCCTTGTGTGTCTGAATTCCTCCAGGACACTTTCAGTCTTTGGAAAGCAGAAACCCGATCGCATTTACCCCTGTGTACACAGTAGAATGTGGCTTAGCACCGTACACAGCATTGATTTTAACAAGTACTTATTGAATAAACAAATGAATAGGTGAGTCAATAAATGAATGTATAATGGAATAAATCTTAGGGCCCCAAAGGCAATAACTGTATCAATATTTTAAGCTTTCTTTGTCAACTTCTCCTGAAAGGAGCACCTTGTGCTCTTTCCACAAGCTCGAAAATGTTAATTCTCAAGAATAAAAAGGAAAACATCCATCCCATCTTGGCTGACTTGATACTAGTACCAATAGTCTCATCCCCAGATTGGTTCACAGATAATATATCTGGGATTTTTGGGAGGTTTTTGTCATGATGGTAAGACACACACCAATCATTTCTAAGTCAGGTTCTTAAGAGAAATCAGAATGAGAAAGCATGTGATTATAGGTCTACTTTAACAGAGAGGGAGTGATATTTTTTTTTTTCATGGCCTTCCTTGCTTTTCAGTTTACAAATACTACATCTAGCTACCAAACAACGGATACCATCTGGGTTCAAAGAACAAATCCATGACTCTGCCCCAAAGAAGGCTGATCGTATATTATCAACGGCTCGTACTTAAAGGATATTACCAGTCCTTGCAGGACGACCCTTTGCACTGAGATCTAAGCCAAATAAATAAAGTTTCTGTGCCACAGAACAATACAAACCCTATACATTATTGAACAGCGCACTGGCAATGATAACCAATTCTAGTCCAATTATATCCAGTAACAATTTATATAAACGTGTACTTTTTGACAATTTGTAGACTGTTCTAGAAGGACAGGACTCTATGAATCTAGCACGGAATAATGATTCGCAGCCTCCAGTTGGGGACTTCTAAATTTTAGCTTGTTATCAAGAAGAGACAAATCCGAGCAAAAATGGGACATCTATGTTTTAGAATTCGATTCTCCAGTTTCCCACCTACCACTACCCCAAATCCATCCTTCAAGACATGGTTCAAAAGTCAACTTCTCAGAAGCCCTCCATGTTAATTCCATCTTTAACCTCAGGACTCTTGAGGTCAACAGCTAGGTGAATGAATCGGAGAAAGACAATTATCATATGATCTCCCTGATATGAGGGAGTGGAGATGCAACATGGGGGGTGAAGGGGGTAGGAGAAGAATGAATGAAACAAGATGGGATTGGGAGGGAGACAAACCATAAGTGACTCTTAATCTCACAAAACAAACTGAGGGTTGCTGGGGGGAGGGGGTTTGGGAGAAGGGGGTGGAATTATGGACATTGGGGAGGGTATGTGCTAGGGTGAGTGCTGTGAAGTGTGTAAACCTGGCGATTCACAGACCTGCACCCCTGGGGCTAATAACACATTATATGGTAATAAAAAAATTAAAAAAAAAAAAAGCTATGGGGGCTCTGTGAAGGAATGAATGAGTGAATGAAAAATGGGCAAGTGATCAAGGGTGATCAAAGGGAGTGTGCGTTGAGTCACTCTGGTTCCGCAGAAGACTCGGAAATGAACGCTATAATGAGGGTCTGAAAAGATATCTGGCACATAATGAGCGCTGAAAACTGTTCACTGAATGAAAGAATTAATGAACAATTCTTCCTGTTCAACTGTTTACGTCGGGAAGATGTAATTTCTCAAATTATTTTCATTGTCAAAGTAGATATTGTTCCCTTGTGCTATTATTTGCTTCCTGTAAACTATGATTCCCTGGTTTCCTTATAACAAGTTTTTGTATTTGTACAGAAGTGGAATTCTTTTTGGCCCATACGAACTGGTGCTTCTTTTCCTTTGGCCCATTCTTCACCCCTTCCCGTCGGCCCCCCCGCCTCCTCCCAGCAGAGCACAGAGGCTTTCAGAAATGCTTGGGCCTTTGGAATCAAGTAGCCCATGCAGAAATCCATCCAGTATATAACATGACATAAATCGAATCAAAGAAGAAACAGAAGCATGGGCCCACTCGTGAGATTTGGATCGTCTGATCATGTAATACTCATCATTAAATTGTAGGCACTTATGGTGATAACTTTGCATAAATGATGACACAAACAAATTTCTATGGGTTTCCTTAGAAAGAATGATTTTGATGTGGGCATCAGTCACGGTGTGGAGCTTGGCCCCACACAGTCTTCTTCTAGACCATCTGGGGTATGGGATTCATCACATATCACCCTATGTGGGAACCTCATGGTCATCCCCAGCCCGTGACTTTACCCTTCATTTGCCCACAGAAGCCTCATTGAACCAGCTCCTCCACCGACTAGCTGTGATTTTCAGTTCTGCCACTTCCCAATCCTGCCTCCGCTTCCTTTTCTACTGAATGAGGATATCAGAGCACACACACCTGACCACCGTCGTGAGGTTCTGAAGAGCGGAGGCATGTAGCACAGCGCTTGGCCCAGAATAACGTGGCAAGAAATGTTATCTAACATCATGATTATTGTTGTAATTCACAACCAAGCCTATTCCTTTGATAGTTCTCTTACTATCTATTCATGACTCTTTTACCCAGGAATTATCCAATTTTTATAAGTATTTTACATTTTTAAAAATATTATTGAGAATGAATGGTTTAAAATGTCCAAATGGCTTGCTATAAAATGGATCACACTCCCCTCTTGCTGGGCGCCGTGCCGTGCCCAGGAGCAGGCCGGGGCCTCCGTGGTACCATTCTCAGGAGGCGCGAGGCCCCAGCTCAAACCACATTCTATATCTTCCTTAGAAGAAATCAGTAAGGGGCGCCTGGGGTGGCTCCGTCAGTTAAGCGTCTGCCCTTTTCAGCTCAGGTTATGATCCCAGGGTCCTGGGATTGAGTTTGCATATAGACTCCTTGCTCAGCGGGGAGTCTGCTTTTCCCTCTCCCTCTGCTTTGCCACTCCCCCTGCTCTCTCTCTCTCTCTCTCTCTGTCAAATAAATAAATAACCTTTGAAGAAGAAGAAAAAAGAGGAAATAATAATCAGCAAACATGGGGACCCTTGAGGAGGAAGGGATATGAGGGAAAGGCGGCTGTATTTGTGTGTGCGTGGTGAGCAACTGTCCATGTCTGCCACTGAGGTCCAAAGAGCACTCCAGGTGAGGCTGGGAGGGAAAATGGAGCCGGTGGCACAGTAGAAGGAATCTGAGGGCTTCCTGCCAGCATCTGGCAAAATCCATGTCTCTCCTCCGATCCATCCCCACTACCAGCAGAGGTCAGTGGCTGCACGGCGGGGGTGGAGGGTGTGACTGACAAGTAGCTGCGGCTGCTCCTCCTCTTATCTACAGAGCTTTGAAAGGATGGGCCCTATTTCTTTGGCCTTGTTGGCCTTGATTGAAGGCCTTTAGCTCTGGTGCAGAGAAATGTATGGTCCGAGGATGGTTTAGGGGGTTAAAAACCTTTTATACAACATACATACACACATCCCATTGTTGCCTGAGAGGATACAGCCCGCAGACACTCTGCTGTAATGGAAATGCACACTTACAAGGATAGAAAGTCACACGTTCATGCAAATTATGGAAATCTGCATGAAATAGCTTGAATCCGCCAGAAATTACAACCGCACCAGTGTTTCCCCATAAACACTAAGCTGGGAGTAGCCTCTTCTGAATTTCACTTCTGTGGTCTGAAGGCGGCCAGAGATATGGCAGTATGACTTTCAAGGTCTCTGGGGACCTTCAAACAAATGTGCTGTCTTGTGAGACAGTCCCAGAATGCCAACTTCCTAAATAAATATTAAAATGCATTTACTCTCTGTACCACTTAAGAGGTTGAGAATGGGAGGGGCGGGGGGAGATTCCACACACATGCATGTTTTTATTTAACAACAGCTCAGCTGTTGGACACTATGGGTCCAACTGATGCTTGAACAATGCGTGGGGGATCGGGGATCAACGCCACCCCACCCCATAGCTGGATATCCGCATGTAACTGACTTTCCCCAAACTTAACTACTAATAGCCTTCTGCTGACCAGAGCATGAATAGTCAATTAACACATATTTCGGATGTTTCTATGTATTACAGACTGCATTCTCATAGTAAAGGAAGCCAGAGAAAAGGAAACATTATTGAGAACATCATAAGGAAGAGAAAATACATCTACAGGGCTGTGCTATATTTACTGAAGAAAATCCACGTATAAGTGGACCCACGCAGTTTAAAACTCGTGTGGTTCAAAGGTCAAACCTGTATGAGGAAGACGGGCCTAGACACTGTGGCAGGTGTTCTGAGTAGTCTGCGTATAGGCAGACTTCCATAAATGATCTCCCGACTGCGCCCCCAAAGGGATAAAACTCAGACGCCAACAATCCCACGTTTAGTCATACCCCGGAGCTCACTCATTTGTATTCACGGTGACAAGTCTTTACCTCTCAGGCTTGAGTAGTAATGATTAGAAAGTGAGAAAAACAGACATTACTTTGGGGAAGCTGGGACCACGGCTTTAAATTCTAAGTTGCCACCAGATAGAATGACCCATAAAAATAACTTGGAAGGTTACTACCTGACAACCAGAGCACACAGAGTCCAACAGTTCCCGCCTGTGCCCTTCGCGCTTGCAGTGTAATTAAAGATTTAACTGCTAAGAGGACAAAAACCGAAAACATGTACACAATCCATCTGATTTTGCATAATTTCTCGTTAGTCGCGTAGGTCTGATTGTCGCCCTGATTTACATGGGATGTGTGTGCACATTTCCTGGCTTGTGGCAAAAAAACCCACCTTCCCTGGTACTACGATTCCTCTTCCGTGTGCTCGTGAAGCCGTAAAGGTTCCCAGTTGGGGAGTCACGAGAAGCACACAGGACTGGACACAATTTCATATTTATTCACCAGGTTCATGCAATTCGAGCTGCCTCGGGAGCATGAGCTTTCTGGTTGTTTCTGGGCCTCTCGTTTTAGGTTTCGTATCTAATATGGTAGGAGAGGACATCAGTTCTCTCATGCCCTTAAGGGTGAGGTTGTTTGTACTAAAACTAAAACAGAGCGCCTCTCACCCTCGTATCCGTCAGTGGTGTCATTTCAAACAGCAGCAAAGGCAGAGCAGCAGGAAAAAAAAAAAAAAAAAAAAAAAAAAAAAAAAAAAAAAAAGAAGCAAAATCACTCCCTGGACACCAACAAGTTACATTTTGCTGGCCTCTCCTGGGATAAAAAAAAACTCTCTCTTTACTTTTTCTAAAATCCGTAAATTTTAAATAATAGATCAATACGACACAATGAGAGGATGAGAGGGAAAGCGATTGTTGTAAAAATGCTTTAGACTTCTTGGGTTTGAGTCTTTCGTCTTTGCTCTGAATGGGCATTTTTCAAAAAGTATTTTGAACAGAAAAAAAAAAATGTAGCGTTAAACGCTGGGCTGCCTCCCATGTATGCAGTGTTACCGAATGACATTAGAAGGTGACTTACAGTCCCAAGGATGAAGGCAAAGTCAGACACACATGCATGTTGGGGGGAGGCATGCACACGGATGCACACATTCAGTGCCCAGTTGCGGACCAACTAGGCAGTGATGACGATAAGCACAACTACGACAAATTAAAATCAGCCACAGCTAAGTCCCACACTGATGATTTTCTATGGAGCTAAACAGGGTTAAAAATGCAGTTCAGCCAACATTGACCTTTAAGCCCATTTCACGGCCACGGCGCCTGTATTTCTCCTCAAAGTCCCGTCTTGGGCACCTGTTGCAAAGATGAGCTTAAATAGGATATTCATCTTCTGAAAGTACATAACAGTTGGTTTTTTTTTTTTTTTGCCTTGGTATGCAAAAAAGAATGGCAAAATCATATTCTTATTCATTCCAAGTTGGAAACAGAACCGGCCTCTGCTTGTTGCCAACAGTTCTCCTTAGAGAGGGGCCACACGTCTTGAGGTTTCAGAGATCGGGGGTAGACTCCGCGTCGAGAAGGGATCAGACACCTCAAGCCCTCTGGCAACACACCGAGCGCCGAGCGCCTGTTTCTGCTGCAACACGGAGGCTTCGGTGGGCGGCTCCTGGCGCAGGTGAATGGGAGGCAGCCAGGCATCCTGTGCGTGGCCACGTGACATGGCTTTGACACCTGGAGTGCGATAGGCACAGCTCCTCCGATGTGCTCTCCTCTCTGGTATCTTCGAAACCATTACCGGAAATGACTGGAAGCCCCCAAGAGAGCTCCAGCTGCATTTAGTGATGTAATTACTCGTCGACTTGCAAAGCTCCCCACGTCTTAGAGAGACACCTCACAAACAGGGTTCTGAGGCTCTGAGTGCCTAGCAGGATGGTATCAGGGAAGCCTCTTCCTCCCTCTGTGGGGAGGAAGGAATAGGGAGAAGCAGTAGTAAGTAAAGTAGTCCTGCCAGTCGCCAAGCCAGTCAAAAAAATGGAATCCACCTAACACGGCACACTTTTCTCCTTCATTATACAGACCCAGGGGCGAATCCTTTTCCTCCAGGAAAACCTCCTCAGGAGGAAAAAGTGCTACCCAAAATGAAACTCATGGCAATGGTGGTTATTTGGGGGGGGGCAGGGAGGGGGATCAAATCAATAAGCAGTGTACCTTAAATTTATTTTTATTTTTATTTTGGGGGGATTTTATTTTTTATTTGACAGAGATCACAAGGAGGTGGAGAGGCAGGCAGAGAGAGGGAGAGGAGGAAGCAGGCTCCCCACTGAGCAGAGAGCCCGATGTGGGGCTTGATCCCAGGGACCCTAGGATCGTGACCTGGGCCGAAGGCAGAGGCTTTGCTGTAACCCACTGAGCCACCCAGGCGCCCCTGTGTACCTTAAATTTAAACAATACTATGTGTCAATTATATCTCATAAAAATGCCACATGGCATTTGATCTGATTCACTTTTTTAAAAAAGATTTTTATTTTATTATTTGACACAGAAAGAGAGAGAGCACAAGCAGGGGGAGCTAGAGAGGAGAGGGAGAAGCAGGCTCCCGGCTGAGCAGGGAGGCCAATGCGGGGGCTCGGTTCCAGGACCCTGAGATCACGACCTTAGCCAAAGGAGATGCTTAACTGACTTAGCCACTCAGGTGCCCCTCTAAAAATACCATTTTGAATGAAGGGACAATTAATGACAGGCGCGGAGGACAGGGAGAGAGAAGCCTTACAATCACACAGCGAACTTTGAATAATATTTCTTTTAACCGACAAGTCTGAAAACCGTAATGCCACCTGATATGTTCACGGATGATCTCAACCCTCCTGAGAGCGGGTGGTGGTGGTTGAGCCCCTGCCCAGAACTCAGGTTTTTCTGACTTTCCATTTCTTTTGTGATTGTTGGTCCACGTAATTGCTCCTACAAGCTGAGTCGGGGCTATGGGCTCGGGGCTATGGTCTTCAATGAACACAGGCAAAGAAGCACACACGTGTGTGTGCAAGTGTGTAGGAGCATGTACAGGCGTTTCGGTCCTCTGGAACCACCCACACAGCTCGTCTGGGGAATGACAGGAGGCTTTCCAGCCTGGCCGGGGAGCCTGACTTGATTGACCCGTTGTACCTCCCTATTCGACCCAGGCTGCACCAGCAAACCTTGTCTATTTGATATCCGCATCAAGCGGACCCGCCACCAGGCTTCGCCCCAGTGTTCCTGGCACAGGGACACAGCAGTTCAAGCCCCATCACAAACTGGCTATGTCCTGGAGAATGAACTGGAGCTCTCCATGCTGTCCTTACCCACCACCCTCCCAGTCGGAATGCTGGTTAGAGGGAATGTCCAGGGAAGCCGCTGGAGGAAAAGTGCCTGGGCATGGCCTCGTGAAAGAGAATCAGCTGGGATCTCTGAATGGATCGGGGGTCAAGGTGAGGAGGACAAGAGAGAGATTTGTTCTAGGGGGGGGTGATGGCAGTGTGGGGTGCTCCAGGACTCTCTCAAGGAGCCATTCAGAACCTTCCAGAAGATTCAGAGCAGCTCCAGCCCTGCTGGAAGCAAGCCCACCCGTGGTGCTGCATCTCCTCTGAGGACCTTCCAGAAACCACGTGATGGTCTGGATTGGTGGGTCTCTGCTTCACTGCGCACCCAGGGCCTTCCATGAACGTGGGTTTCAGATCCTTTTGCAGACTCTTATAATGTGCCCATTACATAGGAAAGTCATCGACCGAAAAGCAGAACAATATCCTCGCTATTTACCTTCTTCTGTCTAAAATGCTATAGCGGCGCCTGGGTGGCTCAGTTGCTTATATGTCTGCCTCCTGATCTCAGCTCAGATCTTGATCTCAGGGTTGTGAGTTCAAGCCCCATAGCTGGGCCTCATGTCAGACATGGAGCCTACTTAAATAAATAAATAAATAAATAAGGGTACCTACATGGCTCAGCCAGTTTAAGGGTCTGCCTTCAGCTCTGGTTAGGATCCCCAGGGATCGAGCCCCGTATCGGGTTCCCTGGTCTGCGGGGAGCCTGCTTCTCCCTCATTCTCTGTCACTCCCCCTGCCTGTGCTCTCTTGCTACAAAGCCCTAGATCTCTGAATCTTCTTTCATATTTTAAAGTGCACAGAGGCTTGATTTCAGGGTTCCACGGACCAGAGCAAAAGCAAACATCCTCGAGTACTTTCTTAGGATCCCTGTGTACCCACAAACTGCATGTTTTAGGAAAGAGGAGAGAACCCGCTTCACTTCACTGTGCCAAACTGTTGACCCAAAAAAGTGACCCACCAGGGCTCTTGCATTCCTCACTCAAGTGGATTGGTTTAAAATGCCTGTTTTTGTACAGCAGCATTTTCACTGCGTTTACCCCTTAACTCACGGTCTAGAAATGCCCCAAATACATTACCCCCTGGAACCCCAAGTCTGGTCATAGGGCCCGCTCACCCGGTAGTAAACCACAGAGAAGCAGAACCCACCCCCCTTTGCGGCTGCGGAGTGTCACCGCAGCCGTCTTAATCCTCCAGACGATTTTTCTTTTGCCTTCCTAACAAGCAGACTTCAGATGCTTTTATAAAACCTTTCCATTGTCAAATGGGTTCCGAAAGCTTGAGCACAGGCAATTCTCTTGTAAATACCAAGGGTTTCTTACTAGATTTTACTTCTGGGTTCTCACGCCATCTATCCCCACTGGCATTACTCAATTCTCAAAGTTTAGGAATGAGGAAGTCCTGCGGGAGCAGGTGGAGGAAACGGAAAGAGGAGTAGGAACCCCTTGAAAACGCGCGGCTTTCGGTCCCCTGGTCCCTCCTGTGCCCATCTCAGGCTCCCCGCCTCGACCACAAACACGGCGGCCTGTCGGGGTGGTGGCCCGCGTCCCAGAGCCTGTTTTGCTGGTGCAGTGAGGGTCCTGTGCTCTGGAATGAAGGGAGAGAGCCTAAGTGCCTGCAGGATGCGGCCCCATCTCAGCAGGAGGACATTACTGGGAGATCTGAGAGCTAGCCTCAGGGCCCACAGACCCTTTTAACCTCGGTCTGCTGCCAGCATACGGGGAGAGGCAGGCGGGAGCAGATCCCAAGGAAAGACCTCGGGTGGCATATTTGCCCACAACACTGCTCCAGTGGCGCAGTGCTCAGAGAGAGCGAGAGAGACAAGGCTTTCCATCCACTATCTCTCTTGGTAAAGGAATCTGGAAGGAGGATCATTCTAGGGGAAATCTGCAAATCAAAAGTGAGGACAGAAGGCAACACTGCTTTCAAGTCATGAGTACTGAGCCGTTTGGGGGGGAAGGGAAGCAGATTCTGTCATTCATTTCTGACAGGGCGTTCTTTAACAGGAAAGGAGGAAAGGGGGTGGGGGGGAGGGGGGGGGGGGGAGGGGGGAGGGGGGGGGGCGGTGGGGGCCGGGTGGGCTGGGCGGGAATGGTCGTCGCGAGAGAGACAGAAGGGTGAAGCCAGCCAGGCAAATGAGAATGAGAAATCGCAATTATGGACCTTATGGAAAAGCTGCTGGTAAGCCACCCTGGCCAAAGGAAAATGTTGATTGGACCCGGTTTTCGGAGGGAAACAGACAGCCCTTCTGCAAGCAGAAGGATGACAAATCTCTAGGAGGAGGCTGTGTTGTTCATGTGTGAAATGGTCTCAGCCAAAAGAGTAAAAGCGCCAAGCCATGTATGTTAAGCAGGAGCCACCTGGCCTGTGTTGTGGTGGTGGGAAGCAGTGTGTGTGTGTGTGTGGTGTGTGCGTGTGCGTGTGTGTGCACGTGTGGGACGGCAAGACTTTGGGCGACAAACCGCTAGCTGACAAACTCCAGACCATTAAACCAAAAAGGGTTCATCTTCACTAGTACCCACCCCCTTTCTTTCTCCTTCTATTGCTTCTGGATCCCACTTCTTCCCCCCCCACCCAGCGTCCTCAGGCTGCCTTAACCCTCTCATTTCTATATGTATCATCTCAGGACACAAGATTGATTTGAAAAAAAAAAAAAAAACCCGATGGTAAAAAAAACCAACACGAGGCAGGATTCCGATGAAGCGAGCAGAAATAATCTGCCAGCAAAGGACAGAGTCGGAACCAGCCCCCTCCCCCCAGAGTGGATGCTCACGGGCTGCCTGGGGGTCCTGAGAGGTGGCCGGGAGGAATACCAGGGATTTTTGTGGACGTGTGTTGGGTCTAGGTCCAGAGCTGGAGCTCCGTGGCCCTCTGATGGACACGGATATGATCAACATTCCTCATTAGGGTTTCTCCACCCTCAGTGTTACTGACATTTTGTACTGGCTAATTCTCTGCTGTGTGTTTGGGAGGGGGGGGTGTGTGTGTGTCCTGTGCAGGACGGATGTCCTGTGTCAAGACGGATGTCCTGGGGGATTGAAATTAGAACAACCGAGATAAGCTTTACGGAGGGTTAGCTCATTCCAAGTGAAAACTACTCTCTTGTTTCTTGCATGAAGGTTTAAATACACACACTGAAAGACACACTCCTCTCACACATCTGATATGATTGCAAAGACTCTAAGAAAAGATCGTCCCCCTTTTCTGATGGTTTTTCATACTTCCTTCTACCGATTTGTTTTTTGAATGTGTCTCAAGCCCCAAGCACAGTGTCAAGGGCTCCGTTTTTTAAAGTGACCTTAGCTGCCTGCAGCGTCAGGGAGCATGAAAGCTCTCGAAGCCTGGACGGGAACATTCAGGGGGAATACACAATTCAGGATCCCAATTCCCATTCTCATCATTCAGCTTCTGCAAAATAATGTTGCATACATATGCATGCCTTATAATCGGGCTCTGCTAACTGTCTGCACCCCAAAAGAGAAAGCAGACGCATGACGACGATTGAAAATGTATTCTGCGGGGCTCTGAGGTTTGTTTTGAAAGACTCTTGATTCCTCACAGATTTTCAGTGACTAGAGGGATGGGGCTGTGGGAGGCGAGGCTTGCACTCTGAATTATTTAGCTGACTCAAAACGAACAGATTTTCACATTGCTCAATGTACCTGATATTGACTTTGCTGTTTAATGGATTGGGTCTTCTTTTATGTGTAAAGTACGGTCCTTAGGGCACGAAACGAAGCATAAACAAGGCCACAGCCCCATTTTTCTCTGGTACACTGGAACGACCAATAGATAGCTAATATTTCTTAAGTGGGTACGCGCTGTTGTAAGAGCTCCACGTTTCATTCACAGTCCTCACCAGTCTGTGCGCTTTTATTAGACCAAGTTTGCAAAGGAGGAAACCAGATGGAGAGGTTAAGTTGCTTAGCTTGAGTACAGTGCTAGTAGATGGCGGGGGTGGGGGGGGGGGTTGGAGGGAAGATTGGAACCCAGGCAGGCTCACTCCAGCGCGTGCACATCTAAACCATCTAACGGGCATCCTGAGCTGCCCCTTTTCTGCTCAAATAGTGACACAGCTAACTGCACTAACAGGCAGGCGGTGCTAAGTGTTATAAATAGCAAAGAAGTACAAAAAAATAAAAGGGATCTGGGAAGCCAAAGGAGGGACAGGCGAGATGGGTTTGGTGGTTAGATGGGCTTGAGGAGACAGATGTGAGTGGGGTGTTGAAGGAGGGGGAGGAGTCTGACGGGCTGGGTCAGAATGACGGGCACATGGACGTGAAAGTGCGGGGAATCTTGGAATTACGATGGGAGTTAGGTCTAGGCTGGAAGGTCGGTGCTGTACCTACCGATGGCGGGGGAATAGGGGGGGGGGATACGGAAGAAAGGCTGGGAAGACAGAGGTCACCTGGCTACCAGTCACTGTACCTGCTCCTTCCTTGCTGTGTGCGGGGAGCTCGGGGCTTTCTGATGAGGGCACATCTGGTCTGCAGCTCTGGTGTGACTCCTGTCCTAAGAACCCTAGATTTAAACTCTGCCCTACTATTTCTTCCCCCATAAGAGACATCCCATCATTTAAACTCCTTTTTTTCTCAACGGAACGAGGAGACCCCACATTTCTCACAGGCAACCGCCAAAACCGCAAAGAAAGACAGCAGAGGCTCAAGAGATGCCGAGAGCCCTTTTAGCAGAAAAAAAACAACAGCATCAGGATTTCTCTTACAATAACAGGACCCGGGTTTTACAGTACAGTTTTAATCCCACGTGATCCACATGAGAACCTCAAGCAGGCATTACCATCTCCCTCTTGACAAACGGAGGAACAGAGGCAGGGATAGCTAAGTGCTTCCTTTCCCCAAGATCACACTATGACACGGTGTGCCAACGGGGGCGCACACCCAAGGTCTTGGACTCCCCCTGGAAGCTCTCACTGTATCGATCACATTTTTAGTCCATGTGCCCAAGAGGCTTGCCACTCAGGCAAGATCACAGTGAGTTTTCAGAAGTAAAGCAACCCCGATTCGCCTGGAATGACACTATTATTGTGGTGAGTTAAAAAGCGCTGAACGGGACAGGAGTTCAATGTTGGAAGGAAAAGAATTCCTCAAGCTCACTGGTGAGAGGCTTGGACCCACAGTCCCCCGAGTTCCTCAGGCTGGTGTTGGAGGGAAGAGGTCGGATCAGGGGTGAAGGGGGGACATCTGCCCCACCAGTCCATTTCAAAAGGTGAGCCCCCAAGTCCCTCATGTCTCTGATTTCATCTTCCAGATCGCAGCAGCTATGGAAATAAAGCCATACAATACAGTTCATTCAACAATGATCAAAAAAAAAAAAAAAAAAAAAGGAGGGAAGGGGGAAAGGAAGGATAGAACAAAACAGGAAAAGACCCTGAGTTATTGAGAGCCCAGCCTGTTGGTCTGCAAAGCTGACAGTTATTCTGCGTAATTAGCACAAAGCAAGGTTCTGTATACACACTATCTCCAGACATGTTTTTGAAACAAGGGCTTTGCCTTTTACCACCAATAATTTGTCGTGTTGTATGTTGTTACTTACACACAGATGTTCCATAATTTTTTTGCATATGGCTCAGCCAAAGAAAGCTTTTTTTCCCCTTCCATTTTTGGGAAAGATGCAACTGCCTGTGTGAGGGAGAGGAGAATGTCTCGTTTTTTACATCATTTCTATGGTGATGATGGGCCGGGGGTGGCTGGGGCGTACGCGCGCCCGTGTGTGTGCGCGTGTGCGCGCGCGTCGTAGTAACAAGATTCTCCGCCCAATCCCGCAACCGCATTTGATAGCACTCTCTGTACGAAGTCATCCCCATAGGATCTGGGAGCACTCCGTCCCTCCAAGGTTCATGGCATTTTGCTGGGATAACACATTATCAAAAAGTGTCTCTCCAAAGGGCCTGAATATTTACAGAAGGAAAAGAGGCAGGGAGAGATGTGACTATTATGGAGACTGTTTCTCTTTCTTGGCAGTTCTTTACAACTGAGCGCAGCAGAGCCTCCCCTGTTCTTCTGACGCCCTCGGCACAGTCCAGTATGCACTTATACGGTATCAGAGGACAGCTCTGCCTGGCGCTTTCTCGGGAAGGAGGGTCTGTCTGTGCGGATGGAATGTTTATTTCCAGGGGTAGGGGGTGGCGGTGCAGATATCAGAGGGCGGGGTAGGTGAAATCCAAGCATACTGGGGGTTTTTTACAATAGAGAAAGCCAACAGGCTGAAAAGATGGCGGGGGTGTGGGGGGCGAGGGCAGATTAAAAAAATATACATCTCTTTTATTGCGCTACCACCAATTGCGAGAACATTCTGTTGGGGGGATGTCTGCCAAAGACTTCTAATTCAGTTTGTTCCACCCGTTTTATTTTTAAACCCAAGTGCAGATTTTATTCCTGGAATGTTATAGAATTGTGTGGGGCAGAAATGGGCAAATTTACTTCAGAGGTGTTTTATAACAACTTGCAAAAGACCCTCTAAAATTCTCCAAGTACATTTCAGGGGTGAATTTCATTTCCTTTCCCCTCTTCAGAAAGCTACTTTGATTTTTTTTTTAATTGTATTTTACACAGTAAAATGTCATTTTGAAAGCATTTCAAAACATTGGTACCATCTATTAGGTATTTACTCTAAGCTCGGCAGTCTGGAAACAAGTCTGCGTACTCTCTCTCCTTGAATCCTCACAACTACCTTATTATGCCCATGTATGGGTGAGAAACCAAGGTGGGGAGGCATGCCAGAAATGAGTTCAAATCCAAGTGCTGACAATACCAAAGTCCTTCTTAGCCACAAGGCAATTGTGTTTCCATGTATCCATGTCTGACAATACATGCTACTATTTATTATTCTAATAGGACTGTGGCAAAAGCAGATTCCTTAGCCTGCTTTTCCGAGGCGAGACCCTGATAAAATCAAAGGAGGCTTACAAAATCTGTCCAGTCTCTGGGCGGGAGTTTTTTAGGGTGTGGGTGTGGTAGTATCAAGAGAGTGGCGGAATTGGTGAGCGAATATAGTTATTTTGAAATGCCATGGTACCAGAACCAAAAATTGCTCATCCTACCTTGGCAAACATTAAAGACTGATAGACTGTCCCTCCCAATTCGCCACCCCCCCCCCCCCGCCCCCCCCGCACCGTCCTCCAAAAGTATTTACTTCAAAAATCGATTTCCTCTGTCACTATTTATCGCTGCATTTTGCTTAGTGGTTCTGAGAAACCGCATGGAAAATCACAATGTTACACTTGTTAAATTGACCCTGCAGGCTTTACCACTAGTACATGCATCATCCCAAGAGGTAAAAAGGCAAGTCTGCCAGGCTCATGCTGAGAATATCATCATGAAACCAACAAGGATATGCAAATCTGTCTGTTCTATAGCTCATTTGCATAGTTTTTCATTGGTTTTGTAGAACCTCTATACTAAATGTCAATTTCCTTTTCTTTCCTAAAGCTTATTAGCTGTGTGTGATGTTTACAGCTGGAAGACCAAACAGATTTAATAGGTAAAACATTTAAATGATATAATTAAAAAGCATGTGAGGAAGGGGGAAAAAGAGAGGCTCTGATGTAAATCAAAATGCCTAGATTATACTTGTGCTGTTAAAATATGCTTTCCAAGTTTGGAAGATGTAAAGACCCCCCGTGCATGTCTGTGCACCACAAAATTTGCTTTAAACCTATTTTTTTTTCCCCCCTGCAACAATCTAGAAAAAGCAGAGAGATGTGCTTACAAACTACCAAGGGCTTGAACCTAGTTGCTGAGTACACATTTTACTCACAACGAAATCTGAATGGAAGTCTGCCAACGTCTGGGCCGACGTTCAAACATTCTGAGTTTCTATGTATTCCAATCTCTCAAAACTCATGTTTTAAAAACTCTTTTGATATTTTCCTGAGGCACTACAGAGCTAAATCCTCACCTCTCAGTTCAGAGCAACATGTAACAATCCTATTCTGCTCTCGAGATGTGCAAAGGCCTTTCACTGTGCAGCATTTAACTTCATCTACAGCATCAGTAACAGGCACGTGATGGCTTTTGAGCCAAATTGGTATTCCTTTGTGCCTCAGATTTAGCAACTGGGTAAAAAGGCAGGTTTGGAGAAATCTTGGAAACAACTACAAATATTGAAAAAATAATTACGTAAACGGGAGGCAGTATCTTATTTTCTTTTTGCATTTCATGTGGCAGCTGAATACAGTACGTACTGCTGTTAGTCATTGTTCAACAGCTCTGCCAAAAGGCAACTGGTGATCCACACCTTTGGAATACTTCTTTACTGGCATATTTAATACAATTAGCTGACACCCCCCCGATTTCACATGGACTGCAGGAGAAACAGCTGCTCAAAATCTAATTAAATGTGATAGTTGGCTTTAATAAAGGGAGAAGAGGAAAACCAAGTGCTCTCAGTAAGAGACCTTGGAGGTGGGTAAGTAACAGCGACTTGTCACTACAAACAAGAGAGATGTCTTTCCAGGTTAGGCAATCTTCTTGCCACATGGAGTCCAGGTAAGGCTGCCATAAAACACCCACTGGCAAGTTTTAATACCTTTGGGGCTACAGGCACATTTATGTCTTGACTGGAATTCAGCTGTGCAGCTCCTTACTGTCAAACACATCCATCCTGTTTTAAGTTCCTTCTCTGTCTCTAATGTGACGGGCCACAGGAGGAAACAGGTTGCATAAAAACATCATGGAAGAGGGAGCGTGGGTGTGGCTTAGTGGGTTAAGCCTCTGCCTTCAGTTCAGGTCATGATCGAGGGGTCCAGGGATCGAGTCCTGCATCAGGCTCCCTGCTCAGTGGGGCGTCTGCTTCTCCCTCTGACACCGCCCCCGGCCATGCTTGGTTGGACATGTATGCTTTCTCTCTCTCTCTCTCTCTCGAATAAATAAATAGATAAATAATAAATCTTTAAAAAGGGGGGGGGCATGGAAGAGAATGAAAATAAGAAAAGTCCCAAAGGAAAGGCAGCATTGGTGATGCTCCAGCCACAGTCTGCAGACCTAGGTCTTGACAGCTCCCTGATTAATATTCCAAAGCTCAGGCAAACCACAGATTGGCACTGTACCTCTTGTTCCTCATCCGCTCCATGAGGGTCACCACACATCCTCTAACCTCAGAGGAGTTTTGCACAATGGAGAGGTTTATGAACAGTGCTGTGAACATGGGTGCCAAGCTATTATCTCATAATTCAATGTGCCCAAATCAGATGGAAACAAGTGAAACCCCAAATTAATTTGATACCATATGCTATGGGTTGCATTTTCCAAAAGCCTTTGAAAATTGGCATTTGTAATATTTGTGGGTTCATCCCTTTCCGTGTACAGAAACATGTGCACACATCAAAACAGACCCAGTTAAATCTTAATTATCCCGTGGGGGATTATCCAAGATTCTTACTGTTTCTCCCTTTTCCTGTTGCCCATTTTTTAGATTCTCTGGCAATTCCCCCATGATTAAGGAAAAGCATGCAAATCAATCAGTCCCTTTGCTTATTCATTATCATTTCAACTATCTGTGTAGCCTTAGCCTCCACAGGGCAGGCATTAGGTGAGGTTGTGCTATTTGTGCTCCCAGCTAGACGAAAACATGTATCTGTATTACCAGGAAATGAAGTAGTGACCTAAATTAACTTAATCCCTCTTCACCTTCTAAGACTCTGCTGTCTATGGTCTAAAACTTTGCTTACTGAATGGATACTTGGCTAAGATTCGTCTCTTTGATAGTTTTAGATCTAGGTACCTGCCTTTTGATATTGAGAATAAGCAAAACATGTTAACCTTTCCTTGATGACTCTGTGTTCTGCAAAATAACCATCGATTCATTAGGGAGTTATACGACACGGCCACTTTCCTATCTGCTTTTGAATATTTTTCTCACTTCACCTCCACCTTATTTTTTCACCCAACCCACTATCTGTGGATCGTCTCCATATGTGAGGCACCAGGCTGCTGGGAGGTACAGACTGAATGAGGAAAACAGGCGTGGTCCCTACTTTCAGAGAGCTTACATTCTAGTTGGGGAGAAAAGACATAAATGACACAATCACACAATAAAATAAGCTTATATGTGAAAATGGCTCACAAAGAAAAGTATAAGGTGATTGGGAATGTTTGAAAGTGGTATAACGAAGGTCAGGGAAGTAGGGCTCCTAGAGAGAGGTGTGGGACTTAAAGTGTGGCAGTGGACGTGGGGAGAAGTGGGCAGATTCTAAAGATAATTAAGAGGTGGGGATCAGTAGGACTTGGTGACAGAGGCAGAGGAAGAGAGTGAGGGACACTTTGAGGGTGACTTTTTAGGTATCTGTCCTGGGAACGCAGACGATGCCAGTGGCTGAGCTGGAGAAGAGGAGTAAGAAGAGATTGGGGGGGTAGGGTTCATATTTTGGCCTTGGACATGTTCAGTAAAGGTGCCTTTATGATATAAAAATAGAGTAGGCAGTTGGATATACAGGTTTCAAGTTTGTGAAGAAATCTGGCCTGGAGGTAAAGATGTAGAAGTCTGTCCTCCATCGGGAAGCCAGGAGTTGGGATGAGATCATCTGGGACAGGAAACATAACTGGAAGAGAGAAGTAAAACAATGACTAAGCCACGAGCAACGCCATCATGTAGGTGTGGAGAGGCATACAGAGGAGGAACACTGAAAACCTGCATGAGGGAGAATGGACCAGAAAGGTAGGATGGAAAATCAGAAGGATGTTAAGAAACCAAGGGAAGAAGGTGTTCTTGAAAGGAGGGAATGAAGGGAGCTGGCAATGTTACTGAGAAGTCAAGTAAGATGAGAACCAAGGACATGGAAACCAAAGATGACCTCAGTGGGAGACAAGAGTGTGGACTTGAGTGGGTAAAGACCAAGCTGGAGCCCATGGAGGACAGTCTGTGGACTGTCTTCCAACAGGGGCAGCAGTGCAGGTGCCGGTAACAGGCTGTAGGGCTCACGTTCTGGCTCCCCCATTTAGCTATGAGACTAAAAGCCAATCCCGAATTTCTCTAGAGCTCAATTTTCTCACCGTACACTGAGGGAAAGAATGCCTACCTATTGGGTTGTTGGGAGACTTAATAAATACAAATCACTCAGCACAGTGCCTGACACCTATTAGATGCTTAGCACATGCACGCTAGTCTTTTATTCTTGTCTACACTCTCTTAAACAGTTAAATTTAGCTATCGAGGCCCTGCCTGTCAGGCACTGTATCAGACTCACAGACAGAATGATCAACAACAACAAAAGTGAATTATCTATCCTCGTGGAAATAAACATGCAAAAAGTTTCCCAAGGAGAAGGATAAACTGAAAAGGGGCCTAGGACAGTGGTCTAGAATATAATTTTTAAAAGTCTGCCAAGAGAGGCTTCATAGAGACAGTGACATTTGAGCAAAAGCCTTGAAGAAATGAAGAAAATAGGGCGGCGACTTCAGGAAGGTTGTTTTCGGGTTGAAGGCACGGAAGGCACAAAGGTCCTGGGGCTGGCATGATAGAGAAAGAGCATGGAGATGGGGGGCTGTGTGGCTGGGGCCAGGGCTAGCTACGTGCAGGAGGGAGCGGGAAATGAAGGTATAGGAGGAGTGACTATGATACACGCTTTAGGTCATGATAAGGTCTGTGGTTCTCATTCTGAAGGAATGGTGAGGCCAAGGGTGGGTTTCGATCAAGAGTGACCAGACCTGAAATCTGTTTTCACACGTCCATTCCGGAGGATATATTTTATGGCGGCAAAGGCAGAAGTAGAGAGGCCATTTAGGAGGCTACTGGAATGCTCCAGCGAGAGGTGACGGTGGTTTGGACCCAGGGGGTTGTGTAAGAGAGGACAGGAGTCAAGGACAGCATCAAAAGCCTTGGCTGGGAGCGACTGGAAGGGGGAGCTGCCATTTCCGGATGCGGGAAGAGAGTGGGAGGACCAGGTGAGGGAGAAGGTCAAGAGCTCATCCAAACGGGGCCTTTTACAAGGCAGTGGGGTCTCCGAGCCTGACACTGAAAGGCCAGGCCGGGATGGAGAAGCTTGGTGGGCTTCGAGACACAGTGTTAAGAGATCAACAGGAAGGCAAAGGAGGCGTGAGAACTGAGCACGGGGGGGCTGCCGAATATTAGGAATCCATACGCTACTCTCTCACTGTTGGGCTTGTTGACAGGTGCCGTGGCTACTGGTGGGGGTCTGAGCAGTCCCGCCCCCACGGAAGTCATGGGCTGTGACCACGTGACATCAAATCGCACGTCCAAGTGTTTTTACAGTGGTATAACGCGGGAGGGCTGCCCGCACAGGTGCATGGCAGATGTCAGAGCTCCTCATGCGATGCTTGTTAGCCTCTCACACGTGTCATGCCCCTCAGCTGCTGAGCAGAACAGCAAGCCAGCTGGGCCACCGGAAGCAGAGGCCAGAGAACGGCTTGGCCATCAAAGGAACCATTCACGAACCCTCAACCTCAACCACCCCTCTCCTGCTCCCTCTCTGCCTCTGTTTCTGCCAATCCAACCCACATCACTGATGAGACTTTCCGGGATATTTTCGTTGACGACTTTCCTAACAAGACACACACATCATCGGAACTCCTTTCTCTTTCTTCCTGTTCTTACCATGGTTTATTTAACTTATAAAGTATCGGTATTTCTTTTTTGCTCTAGCCCATATGTGGATGTTTTCCGTTCATCTCTTTCTGAAATGGGTGAGTTTGGGCCGGTCAGAATGGAGTAGAATTTTTGGCCATCACCCGAGGAGGCTGGGCGGCAGAGATTCTAAGAGGCGCTTCCTGCGTTTGGAAATGCAAATTCCACCCAGAGAGCCTTGTCCCCCAGCAGGTACCCACACCCATCACTCTGGCCGGCCGTGCTGCTAAGGGAGCTCAAGGAGCAGCAGCGGGTTCTAGCAGGAGAGGGTGGCGACTGTGGTCAAGGCCTCCTTAGAGGGCCTGAAACGTCTGGCATCTGCAGGGCAAGAAAGAAAACCATGGACGATGCTAAAGGTCTTGACTGAATTTGAAAAAGTTCTCTGAGGGGCACCTGGGTGGCTCAATCAGTTAAGTGTCTGACTCTTGGGGCGCCTGGGTGGTTTCAGCTGTTAAGCATCTGCCTTTCGGCTCGGTCATGATCCCCGGGATGGTTCTGCTCAGGGGGCTCAAAGGGAGACTTGCTTCTCCTTCCTCCTTCTCTCACCTCTCTACCTGCTATTCTCCTCTGCCTGCTATTCTCTCTCTGTCAAATAAATAAATAAATAAATAAATCTTTAAAAAGCGCGGGGGGAGGGGCTCTGACTCTTTCATCTCAGCTCAGGTCTTGAGCTCAGGCTTGAGTTCAAGTCCCATATGTTGGGCTCCATATTTGATATGGAGCCCTACTTAAAAAAAAAAAAAAGGTTCTTTTTTTTATTTGTTTCTCCCTTTTTTCAGATCCCTGATACTTAGCATAAACACGGCAAATGCTCTTGGGTCAAGTTTCAAAGTCGTAAAGAGAAAGGTAGAGAGAGAGGTTCAATTTCTCTGCCTGCCTTGTAGTTGAAATGAGTTAGGTATTTAGAAATGAGGAGCCTAGTCATCTTGACAGGTTAACTGAAGAATGCCAAGGTATTTCCCTCTGGAGACGCCCTCGATCCTGACTTCGCGGAGTTTTGATTATATATGATTATAGGACTAGGACTGACCTTACTGCGTATATGTCTGTTTTATCCAAGACTGATTTATATTAAAAGCTCAGGAAGGAGGATGCCCAGAAAGATATTTACGAAATAGATAAATTTATTAAGCAGCCTTTCTTAGTAAGTAGGCTATAACAAGCAACTCTTAAAATAATGGAATGGAGAAAAGAGTCATATGTATAAGCCCCCTCAGCCTGGAACCTGGGACAGCACTCCGTCAGGCTCAACGAAGGAACGACTATGAAGGAGGAAGCAACTCAAGTTACTATTCGAGTCTCTCATGTAAGATGGGGATAAAGTTGAAACGGAAATCATTAGTGGAATTTAATAAGAAAGCTTCAAAGGAGGAAAACCAAAAGTTCTCCTTCAGGACTGAGTTTTCTCAGAATCTCAGTGGATCTAAATTTAAATCTCCCACGGGAAGCAGACCCTTCGCCAAAAGGTGCCAATGTAACATACATGGCAAGCATGTTTGCTGATCTGTTCTTTCACGCCATGAAGGGCCTCCAAGAATATGAACAGGACAGAAATGAATAGAAAACAAAGAGCATGATGTTCCTTTGGTGTATTAATATCTAGCGATTAAAAGTCGAGGAGAGAAAGGTGATTTTCAATGACCATTTGGCACTATATTTTCAAAGTTGTACACAAATCACTTCTCCGAGGTAGGAACTTCCTGGGTTGTTGTTGGGAAGAGAAAAGGGCGGGACACTGATTTTATTTGCCCAGAAGGGGGGGAGGTCATGTAGAATGTGATCAGGAAGACCCAAGGCTTTTTCAACACACAGAGCCACCATTTACTACTGAGCCTACAATCCCAACCCAATCGTAACCTTGACACACTTTGGATCTTTTTGTTGTAATCGCAGCTATATGGATATTGACTTGGTTAATTTAGAAATGATACATGGAAAATTTCACTTCCTATATACTCACTTCAAATAAATACCAAGTATGGCTAGTGTTTCTTTCCTAGTTTTTAAGAGGGGTAGTAACACTGGTAATAATTTTTTTTGTTTGTTCAAGGCACTTTAATCGTTTTTTCCTTAATAAACTGCTTACTAAAAATCTCATCAAAACCAATGCTTTCCCACTGGAAGTGTTTTATCTTGAATCCAGAAGGATGGTATTTAGCAAAAACCATCCTTTGAGCGCTGGTAACACTATGAAAAGACTAGAGGCCTCCTGGAATTCCTGGTCCACCCCACCCCAAGAACAACAATGCTAAATAACGAAACAAATCAAGATCGTGAGCCAAAAACCCATGGAGGACACGAAAATAAAACTGTGGGTGCTGAGTAGCCCATAAACCTGAAAAAAATTAAAAAAATGGGGTGTGGCCAACCATCCACAGCTGTAGAGCCCAGTGGTGGTGAGAGCCGGACAGGAAAAAAGCTGGGGGAAGGGTAGTGAGCATCTACAAGCTTTCAAACAAGAAGCCCCCAATCTCCAAAAGGTCCTCATTGTATGTGGTAGGTAAGCTGGTTGGTGAGCTATTTTGTAGCCAGCACATAAACTGTCATGGAGCCCTGCAGAATCCCGTTTGTTGGATGAGTGCAAGAGAGTGCAGAAGTTTTTTCCTACAGTACGCTGAAGTGGGTATGGAGCTGATTAACTCTCAAGAACAATAAAATGCAGCTTCCTTCCACGACTCAACTTCAATGAAGAGAAAATTTTGAGGGTAGAATCCACCTTGAACTTGACAATAATAACAAGGTCCAAGAAAATGGGGGGCAAAGAAAAGCCAAGGGAGCAGAGGAAAACAGAGCTAACAATGTATGGACCTTTGGAGTTGGTGTCATTTCACGGGAAACAAGCAAAGAGGGAGCTCTAGAGCTTAGAGAAGCTTATCTGGCCATCCCCATGCCTTGCCTTCAGGAAAATTCATTTCACTTAAAAATGAGTACAAAATAGGAGTGTTTGGTCAAATCCAATGCACAGTGATTAGGGGGGGGGGGGGGGGAAGAAAGAAAGAAGGAAGGAAAAAAAAGAAAGAAAGAAAGAAAAAAAGAAAAAAAAAAAAAAAAAAAAAAAAAAAAAAGAATGAAAAGAATAAGATCAGAATAACATTCTTACCACAGAGACATGCCCCCAAACAGATGAAAATTTCACATTGATACTTCAAAAGAAACTAAAAGGACTTGAGAAAACAAAAGAAGATACAAAGGGAACACAAATCTAATTTAAAAAAAAATCTCAGAAATGAAGTGGACTGGTAATGAAATCTTTGGATAGGAAGGCAACAGAACTAAGATACTAAGGAAGTATCTGAAGTGAAAAAAAAAGTAGAAATAAAGATTAAACAATAAGAAACAACACACGAATACACATAACAGAGAATGCCTAATAAGTATTAGATCATGGAAAGAAAAAGAGTTTGGAACATCAAAAATAAATGAAGAAAGATAGAAAGATTCAAAAGAAGCCTTTTGAGAGAGAAAGACAGGTAAAGAAAATCCAACCTAACATTTCAAATAGGACTCTTCAAAAAAGCAAAGCAAAGCAACAGAACAATAACTCAAGGGGCACCTGGGTGGCTCAGGG
Source organism: Mustela putorius furo (assembly GCF_011764305.1). Classification (NCBI taxonomy): domain Eukaryota; kingdom Metazoa; phylum Chordata; class Mammalia; order Carnivora; family Mustelidae; genus Mustela; species Mustela putorius. The sequence continues at coordinate 45,580 of NW_025422415.1, read as the reverse complement.
GGTTAAGCCTCTGCCTTCAGCTCAGGTCATGATCCCATGGTCCTGGATCGAGCCCCACATCAGGCTCTCTGCTCAGCAGGGAGCTAGCTTTCTGCTCTCTCTCTCTGCCTGCCTCTCTGCCTACTTGTGATCTCTGTCTGTGAAATAAATAAATAAAATCTTTAAAAAAAATATATTTTAAAAAATTGTAACTCAAGAGCTTTTCCAGAAGTAGAAAAAAGATTGGAAAACTATATATTTAAAGGACACAACATGACTAGAAAAATGATAAAAAAAAAAAAATCCTTTGGATAATCCAGGAATGACCAAGTCACTTACCTCTAAGGTCAGAAAATCAGAGAGCCAACAGACTTTTCAAGAGCCAGGCTTCATGGTAGAAGTCAAAAGGGTGATACTCAGGAAGGGCAATGAAACCAGGGATTTTATATCCAGCTGAAATGACCTCCAACTCACAATAATTTGTTAGGAATCCATACAGACCGCATGGAGGGGAATATTATTCCAAAGCCCTTCCTTAAATAATCCACTAGGGAGGAGAGGCAAGCCACCCAGAGTGGCTGGCAGGGCACTGATGTTAAGGCTGGGGGAGCATTAAGCCCATGATCAGCTGTGGATCTATTCCCTCAAAGATGACCAAGGGGGACATGACTGATTATGTATATATATATATTATATATATATACATATATATATTAATATAACATACATCAGAATGCATTAATAGAGTATGGTTACTCTACCCTGGACGATGGCAGTCAGTATAATGATTAAAAAAAAAAAAAAAAGGAACAGAAAACAAAAGGCAATATGGTAGAGCATGTGGCACGAGAGGAATAAACTCACTGATTCCATGTGCAAGGGAGGAATAAATCCACTGCTTCAGATCTAAGGGCAAGTTAAACAATATCACATTCAAATCAGACCACGGGGAGAGGAGGGAAGAAGGAAGAAAAGGGTTACTAGAAATTTCGGTACCACTCGTAGTAGGAAACAAAAGATAAGAGCTAAAAAAAAAAAAAAAAAGTGGAGGTCATTCAGGGTATTATATAGAGGAATTGTTCAATATAATAATTGCATCATAAAATATAAAAAACTTACTTACCTAAATAATATCAATGCTTAGAATGAAAATGAAACATATATAGAGAAATGAGTATGTATAGAGAAAGGAGAAAATAGAGTGAGGGGGCAGGACACATAAGACAGACTGCAGTGACTTCAACTCATTTTTGTAGGTTTGATTTCAGGAAAATGTAAACATTTTCTCACACTTTACTGAACAAAAATAATTTTCTCAATGACTCCTTTAAAAATCTCAAATAAAATAAGATCAGTGGATGTCAATGGTATATCCAGGTATAACCAGACCCAGCAGAGGTGTCTGATCCAAGTGACCCTGACAGGTTAGAAGGGGACTGCAGACATCCCCATTCTGGAATAAAAGCTTAAAAGAAAATGAAATGAAAAACATAAAAGTCTTCTGCAGGGATGCATATGGCTGGGGGTGTCATCGGCATTTTTTCTTGAAAATTGTGGTGCGTGCAGTGGAGATAAAAGCAAAGTGAGTAGATTGTGGGGTCTGTGTGTGGTTAAGAATTGCTTATTTGTAGCTTAAGACAAAGAAAACGCTGATGTAAGATCAATGACATGAAGAAGAGCCTCATGAGTACATCACTAGAAACTTGGGATGTATTGGACTTTTAAAAACACACACACAGACCATACAATACATATACGTGTATGTAAACATGCATGCGAAAGAACTCTCCTCCCTCAGCCTCACACCACTGCACCCACTGAAAAAACCAAGAAACAAGGACAATCCCAGTTGTAAAGCTCAGTCCTGGAGCTCAGACCAATGGTCTCATGGTCTCCAAATACCATTTCTCACTAAAAGGAACCACGTTTTCCTTGGAAGAAAGCTGATCCCAAGCCTATGGCAGGAGATGTACAAGATGAGCCGGGAACATACTGCATTATCAGAAAAGCGAGGGAACTATCAAACATGGCTGGTATTGTCCATCATATAATGAATCAGCAGCTAAACTGAATAGGTTATCAACAGTGGTTAAAGATTATTATGCCATCTGAGCATCAGTAAAGGTAATAATAACAATGATGGGGCACCTGGGTGGCTCAGATGGTTAAGTGTCTTGTCTTCAGCCCCAGGTTATGATCCCAGGATCCTGGGATCGAGTCCCACATCGGGAGTCTGCTTCTCTCCCTCTGCCCCTCCTTCCTTCCCGTGCTTGTGTGTTCTCTCTCCTCTGTCTGACAAATAAATAAAATCTTAAAAAACTAAAACAAAAACATATACAATGATGATTGAAACACGCCAAGTATGTTTAAAGCCCTAAGTTCATGGTAACAGTTTTTAAGGAATAGTGACTTGGGAGGGCATTAGGGACAAAACTTTATTTTGAAAACTCATAAAGTAAGGGACAGAATCAAGTAGTAATCCTGCCTTTTGTCCTAAAACCTGAAACAGTGAGTTAACACACGTCGATGAGGGGAAGTGCTCTCTTGCGAACAATGAGTCCCACTAATAACGTGAACAAAGAATAACAGAATTAGAGTATCAGCATTTATAGTTCTTATATAAACTTATCTGTTTGGACCAAGATCTCATTGGCAAAAGGAGATACTAACTCTAAACCATCACCCATCACGCCTGATGGAAATACATTGCGCCAACCACAATGCCAACTATGAAGCTTGTCAAGCAAAGCCAAAACCAAAGAAACAGCGACTCTGGCACTTCCTAGCAATTGACTAGGAAATGTGGGAGACAGAGGGAACACGTTTAACAACACCATAGGGTTGCAATCATCAAAATACAGGACGGCGGGAAAGTCTATACTGAACAAACAGTCTGGTTTCCCGCAAACAGAAGGTATGGCAATGTAAAAGATGGAGATGAAACCAATAATTTAAAAGAGATTTAAGAGACATACAAAAATGGGGCGCCTGGGTGGCTCAGTGGGTTAAGCCGCTGCCCTTCGGCTCCGGTCCATTATCTCAGGGTCCTGGGATCGAGTCCCGCATCGGGCTCTCTGCTCAGCCGGGAGCCTGCTTCCCTTCCTCTCTCTCTCCTTCTGCCTCTCCATCTACTTGTGATTTCTACAACTCCCTCTCTGTCAAATAAATAAATAAAATCTTTAAAAAAAAAAAAAAGAGAGACATAAAAAAATAGACCTTATTTATATCCTGATACAAGTAAACAGTAAAACAACAACACCACCAAAACCACAAAACCCTGCAACATAAACAGAGAGTTACTTTTAAGATTTTAATTAGGAAAATATGAACACTGACTGGGTATTTGAGACATGTTAAGATACCGGTGTTAGTACTTTTTTAGGGGTGATGATGCTATCAGGGTTGTGTTCATAAAGGACTCCCAATTGTTTATATGAATACTAAAATATTTAGGGATGTTTGGGAATTTGCCTCAAAATAATCTGGGGCGCATGATGGAGTGGAGTAAGTGAAACTATGTCTTGTGGCTGTGGAAGAGGGGAGATGCGGACATGGGAATTCATTTTACTGTCTACTTTTAGATGTTGTTTGATATTTTCTAGAGCAACAGAGGTTATCGTGCCCCTAGGAAAGCCAGTGGTGTTTATATGTGAAATGTGGTTTTCAACCGCTGTCCTTCGGAGGGCTTACTAAAAAGTCATCATTTCCCTACATCTGTCTACTTGGGGGGGGTACTTAATAAAATTAAAACTATGCCCAATCCTGATTTCTGAATCAGAATATCTGGGTGTAAAGCCCAGAAAAAACTGCCTTTTAGATTACACTATGCATGGTGGAGTCATCTGCACACCTCATTTTTGCCTTTAATTATTTGCATAAAATAAATTATTTCTGTTTTCAAAGGGTATTAAAAACAGCCCATAGAAAAATTATTTTTCCTACTAAAATGAACTTTACAGTGACCTAAATATCCTTCACATGCTACTGTGTTAATTTCAATAAAATGTTTTCCTCTCTTCATGTCATAGATCAATAGATACGTGACTTAAAAACATGTTATGAGAGTAGGGCAACAGATCATACTTTCTAAAGGTTTGCTCGTCAGGAGCACTTGGGGTTAATAAACTAGAGGAAAGAGCCCAATGTCACTTGGATGAAGTCACCAAAATGTGCCTCTTTTATGGAAGCCACGCCAACTGACAAAAGATAAGCAAAATCTTTATTAAAAAGAAAAAAAAAAGTGCTCCCAAATCCAATTACAACATCATTCAAGAACTATCCCTAGCCAATTCACAAGAGCTATTTTCCCCAAAAGAGGGTTCACTATCCTTGACACAAAGAACACACTTTTTCTGATAATGGTACTTATCACTAGAAGCTGGCAGTTTGTTGAATGACTCTGTCTCTTTGGTAAACAAAGAGCCATCACCCGGATGATGAACAATGAAAACCAGACCTCAACAGCGGAATGGTACTGACAAGCAAGGAGGAGCAGAAAGGGACAGAGTCAGCACTCAGGATGCATTACTAAGCTGCTAGGTACTGTCTTAGAGCTTAGCATTATAAGATGTTCTGATTTAAATTTTTTTAAAAAAATCCATTTGACAGGGAGAGAGAGCTCACAAGCAGGGGGAGTGGCAGAGCGAGAGAGAGAGAGAGAAACGGCCCGGCCCCCACACCCTGAGCAGGGAGCCCAAAGTGGGGCTTGATCCCAGGGACCCCCCAGTGTCAGATCATTGACCTGAGCTGGAAGGCAGACACTTAAACTGACTCAGCCACCCAGGGGTCCCCTCTAATTAAATTTCGGACTGAACGCATGTAGCTTTTATACTTGTTCCACAACCCCAAGCATTCTACTGAAGGGCTGTGGAGCAAATTGCATTTTATTTATAAAGTGAAAATTGCTCACTATTTAATGTAACTTAAGAAAAAAGCATTCTACATCTCACCACAGTAGGACAGCACCCAACGAAATCAGCAGGGGTTAAGGTTGCCCACACCACCCACAAAAGTATGTGGGATCCAAATTATCCTTGAGGTTTTCAAGATTTGCAAATCAGATCCTAATGATCTTCCACTTACCCTTCCAGAGGCTTCCCACCGTATTTTATTGGGAAATCTACATTCCCTGGTCCCATCAAGGCTTAGAAGGGCCCTAGAGGATCTGATCCCAACTGTGCGACACCCCCACCACCAAAGACACACAGACACTCAGACCACACAGACACCCCTATTTAACTTCCGTCTGTCTCCCTCCCTCTTTGCTCTCTGCTCTGGCATGCCAGCTTCCCTGGTCCTTTATCCTGGGCCAGCCATAAAACCCCGTTCCTACTTTTAGAAGGCTTCTTTTTCGGCAAATCACAAAAACGTGTCCCCTTCCTTCAGGTCTCTGCTCAGATGTCTCCCTCGGATCTCCCTGGCTAAGATAGCAGCCTCCCGTCGCTGGCCGCGGGATCCTTTGACTAATCATTGTAAGTTTCTTCAGAGCCTTCATCACTCGCGCAGGACTCCCTCTACCATTTATTCCTTCTTTGTTCCAGTGTTTGTCTTCCACCCACCCCAGAACAATGCTTCTGGAAGGTAGGAGTTTTGCTCACGGCTCCCACCCAGCACCCATAGAGTTCCTGCACAGAGAAGGCACTCATCCAGGAGTTAATGAGTTAATGAATAAAAAAGTTTCCCCTGTATTGCTCATGGAGAATAGTAGAGAAGGGTTCTTTCTTTACTATATACGGCCCTGTGCCCTAGATTATCATGAAACATTCATGTTTGAAAACCACTGGGCTACGAAAAACAGGCAATGCAAGTGGAAACTCTACAACAGCATGTGGGCAATCCGCAATACACTGCATGCACCAGGGACAGAAATCTCAAAGTGTTCCCACTTCCGAATCACTCATGCACCTTTAATGCACCATGGACAGAAAGTCTCAAGTGTTCTTAGAATCGCTTGTGTGTGTAGTGGTTCCTTAATCCATCTTGATAGTAAGTCTACCTTTAATATTTAATTTGATCTTATTGTTGCGAGGGTTAAAAGAGACGATAGTAGAAGTTCTCCAGAGGGAGACTTTCGGTCACTCTGGTAGTTAAAACCAAATTTCCATGACAACGAGGTCGAGCCCAGTACCTGACCAACACATTCTACCAGGCTGGTTCAGACCTCAAAATAAGCTTCTCCTCTCATGCATATTATCTGCCATCCTTTAAATAGAAACATTGTAGCTCAACCTCATTGTTTTCCTTTTTGCAAACATATAAACGCTTAAGGTCTCTCTCTATGTCCAGCATGAAATTTCCTCAGTAAGCACCCTAGGTTAGGTTAGCCTGGGTTATGTTACATTCCATTACCGGCTAAGACCAGACAACAGCCAAGTCCTTGTCTTCAGTGGAGTTGGTATGAAATAATCAGTAAGTCTGTTGCATAAAATGGTGTTGTACAGAATGATTTACTGGTAGTGGAGTTGTCAAATGGTCAACATGCTCTTATGGGAGGCAAATTGTCCTTTGATGAAATCCCAAGTCAGAAAAGTGGACTCCCCATGAAAAACAAGGGTGAATTGTGTGGCTTCTAGAAATTGCATAGACAGAGATCGGCTCTCGGGCTCATCTGTTTTGTTGGCCTGACCCCCCCTTCTTCAACATCAATGAGCATCTCATTAATGTTATAATTTGAAAAGTGTTTTTTGCCTCTGATGGAAAATTTCAGAGTGGGCAAGGAAGTGATCATTGGGTTCCCCAAATTGCAAGCTCACCAATTAAAGAATGCAAATTGTTTCATACTGTGTAATGATGATTTCAACTTTAAAAGGAAGCCATTTCTACTCTTCTTTCGGTTTTAAGTGAATAAGTTTTAAATGGTTAAGTTTAAGTGAGAGAAAATCTTGAGATTGCAAGGTAGCTGTTCAAAAAACAAAACACAAAAACACAAAACACAAAAACAAAACAAAACAAAACAAAAAAAAATAAGCAACCAACAACCGCTAAAATACGCCGTTCTTATTTGTAACTTCTTAGTTTAGGGAACCAGGATTTTCTCAGTATAACAATATTAAAAAAAAAAAAAAAAAAAACAACAACAACAACAAACCACCACCACCAAAAAGGAATAAATTGGAAACTGAACTTAGAGAAGCCTGCAGCTGTCATCTATAACAATGATTTTCAAATTTCTGTGTTCATCACAAAGCCTCATTGTTCTCTCTTCTTGGGTTTTTAGAAGTCAGCATTATACGACGAGATCTAACAAAACACCACACTAACAAAATCTTCCCTTAGCCGTTTATCTATATTGAGGTTTCACATTAAATGGTGCTGGAAGGAGCTGACCCTAAAAATATTTGTAAATCATCAAGTAAAGGCAAAGAATGATCTGTGAACCTGTGGGTGATTGTTGGCCATAGTTCTGTGAGACCTAAATGTGTGAACAAAAGGAAAAAAAAAAAAACAAAAACAAAAAACGAAGTCCTTCTGGAACTTTCCCTCCCCATGATAGCAAGCGCTTAGGTAGAAGTCGTGTTTTCAGTGCACGTCATTGTCTTCTCATTTGCAGTCAAGTAGGCAAAGCGCTGAAGGGCGATCACTGATGTGACACATGTTTGCCCACGTGGACAGCTTCCCAGAGAGTGGGGGTGGGGCCCAGAAATGGCTTCATCTGCTGGAGATAAAGTGGTCCCTGCTGTCACCCTTCCCCACCAAGTACTCTCTCCGATGGATGCAAGGGAGGGAACGTGTGGCTGCCGGGTAGAGAGAACATGGGTCAATTACTCTGAGAGACTCAGGGTCAAAGCCAGCATGTTTATTATTAGCAGGGTACCTCTGAGCTGACTCACTTTCTGTTGGTCGAGCCTCTTGTATCTGTAGCAGCACAGACATGGCGAAACCCACCCAAGAGTTTGTCAAGATGCCTTTACTTCTCGTAAAAAAATAACACATGCAAGTCATCTAGCCCCTTGCTACGCATTCAGGAAATAGCTTCTGTCCTGTTCTTGGGACCTGTGGCAATGCTGATCAGGCTGTTCCAGCCACAGGCATCAAATGTCTATCTTGGGAACGGATTTCCCAGGTGAGGGATAGAGCCTACACCATGCCTGACGGTCAAGAGAGCCCCTTCCAGGAATGCAGCCATGCGCCCCACTGTAGTAGTCCTCTGTAACTGTGAGCGCGACATCAGTCACCTGATCCAAGAGAAAAAGAGATAGGGAGGTGAAAGAGCAGGGGTTACAGAATGACAGAGTCCCACAAGGCCAAGGAAACAAGGCCGTGCAGAGCAAGATGGCGGCTCCCTGGTGATTACAAGTCACGAATCATTAGGCATGGAGAATTTTCCTTTCGTTGAAATCAAAGTCAATCTTTTCTAAGCATTAAATGGGGGGGGCGCACCTTTTCTTTACATTGAAAAGCAAATCATTTTGCCTCTTCAGCTGTACAAATTAGATAGGATTGAAAATAGTAGAGAGAAACAGAAGTTTTGTAATTAGAGTTTCTCTCTCTTTTTTCCCCCCTTCTTAGTGCAAACAGGAATAAACTGAACAGAAAAATGGCTGCTTAAAGGGTTTAAAAGGTTGTCATCCCCCTCCCCATGTTCTATCTTTAGTCTTATTTTATTTGGCCTTTCAGAGATGCCAAATGTAGGTCTCCTCTGTGTACAGAAGACACTGTGAGACGGTGTCCCTCAGCATCACGGGCACAGTCCTCTGCCCTGGGGGTACCGCACCTAAAGCCACTCACAGATTCCCTTTCCTTTTCTGTACAACTCGTGAGCTTCTCCTGTGGCCAATGAGCAAGACAGATACATAACTATGGCAAGGACAGTCTGCAAACAGCATTCAGCCGGATCCACAGAGAGGCTTGGAATTTTGGTAGAAGAGAAACAAGATGTCCGGGCGTCCAAGCACTAGAGTTAAGACTGGGGACTTCCTAAGGCCAAGAGTTAAGCTTTCTTCTCCCAGCACACGGCCTGCTGCTGGCATTCAGTAAATCTTGGGAGAATGAATAAAGGCAGAGATGATCATCATCACTGCTCAAGAACTGGCCCTTATCAGAAAATAAGCCTCCCCAGTTGTAGAGAGTATAAAATAAATCCAGCTAACAAAATGGGGAAGATTGGGGAGTGGGTTAACCTATCTCATGTCGCAAGGCTCTATCGGTCTTCAGAGGAAAAATTAAATCTTTCATTAAAAAAAAAAAACAAAGAGGAGAAGGGTAGTTTCTGAAAACTCATTTGTGAACCAAAACCAGAACAGACCAAGTGACGTAACCTTCAGATAAAGGAGTGAAAAAGAAGAGATATTGCTGACTTTTTTCCCTCTCGCTGGTGTGAGATTTGAAAGGCATACTTTCCTGTCAAATGGACAGCAGCAAATGAATTTAAAGCATCCACATAAACCTGTCTCGTCACATCCTTCTGGTTCTCAGAGTACATCATCGGTTCTCACCTCATCTCACCAAGTTTTATAATAGCGAGTAGGTTTATGCTTTTATCATTTTATCTTCTGAAAACGTTACACACAATTAATTCACATTAAAACTCCACTACCAATTCAGAACCTCAAGATTTAGAATTCAAATATTCTTCCTAGCGTTTAGCTTAAGCCTCCTTTTAGTTGCCTGCGTTTTTTTTTTTTTTTTTTTTAAGGTCTCGGAAGGTTTCCCTCATTGAGGCTTTCTTATATTTACTGTATCATCACCATCATTTATATCATTTGCATCAAATAACAGGCTCGCTGGAAGGGATCTCGTCTTTAAGGTGAGTCTCGATGAAAAGTTATTATGTTTGGTCGAGATGGGAGTCCTGGAGACTGGAAGTCAGAAAATTAAAGAATCCGGGTTCCAGTTCTATTTCTGTGGTGCGACATGTGTGCAGTCTGACATAATCACATCATTTTTCTGAGCCTCAGTTTGATCATTTATTTGAATGAGGCCCCCCTATCTGGTCTAAGAAGTGCCCTGATTATTACATCAGTGTAAGGCAATAAGCTTGATGAACTCTATGCCAGTGACATCATTTTTATCATCACCATCATCATCATCATCATCACCTAGACTTGAAAATAATTCAAATGAGCGAGGGTAAGAAAGAACCAAAAGGACCCCCCTGCCATCCCTACCCTGAGCCATGACAGAGATGGTTCATGTGTCGTGTCACTTTATGTCACAACAAGAGCCCTATTATCTACAGAGAAATTCACATCTGTTGTGTAGAAACAAATCACATTTCCAGCTCTAGAAACCGAGGTACAGAGAAGATTAAGTAACAGGCTCAATGACTTTAGAATTCTGGTACATTTCTTGAATTAAACTGATATTTATTGAATACTTACTATGCACCAAGCACCAATTTTAAGTGTGCATACAGAACAGTGAGCTAAGCAGATAGCAGGACAATGAATGGGGTCCTTCTGCATTCCAAACCACTATTTTTCCCAATCTACATTATATCAGTACATCCAGGCTCTCCGTCTTATCTCCTCCCTCTGCCCAGGGCTCTGTAGTGTCAGGGTTCAAGGTGCCCCCAAAGCTAAGGCGACCGATACTCTGACATATGTATAGCCCATTTGTAACATGCTGGGTAGTCAACGACCCAGAAATGTCACTCATTTGTACTGATTTCTTCCCATGTTAATTATTCTTGCATTCATATGCAATATTATATGCAAATAAGTTTATACCTTCTTACTGCCATAGACCTAGGGTTTGTTTTTTTGTTTGTTTGTTTGTTTGTTTAAGATTTTATTTATTTATTTGACAGACAGAGATCACAAGAAGGCAGAGAGAGAGGAGGAAGCAGGCTCCCTGCTGAGCAGAAAGCCCGATGCAGGGCTCGATCCCAGGATCCTGAGATCATGACCTGAGCCGAAGGCAGAGGCTTTAACCCACTGAGGCACCCAGGCACCCCCACAGACTTAGTGTGTTTTTAAATAGCGGGTCCACAAGATGAAGTTAAACGACTTTTATTGTCAGCAAGTAAAACCAAACAGGCATTAAAACAACATTTCGAAAGTATGCTACTAAATCATAGCAGAGAATAAAACTTGGGAATTAGTGTGAAGAAACCAAGGCAACTTCTTAAATTTAACCCCACTTCAGATTCAAAATGGGACCCCAAATACTGTGGATTTGTTATGCAAACTACTGTCTTATCCATTGTTGACTCTTGTCTTAGTTATTGCAAGAAATAAGCAGCCTGGAACCACAAAGAGGTAGATAAACTCACATTCAGGAGAGCTCAGAAGTGAATATCACTGCTGTGTATAGAAAGAACATGCATGACAGTCTGGGGAAAGGAGAGGATGTATGAGACGGGTCCCAGGTTTCTGAGCTCAGGACAATGCGTGCTGGGCGCTGGAATGGGAGACTGCATTTACTGGGCGTGTACCATGTGGAAGTGGAATGCTCTGGAAGACAGATGGGTTTACCAAGGAAGGAAAGCATGCCTCACTAAGAGCTCACTAAAGAAGACCAACAGACAGCACATGTTCCTATGAAGAGATGCCCTACATGATATGAAATGAGGGAATTTAAAATTAAAACAACACTGAGACACCCTACAATCTTACTACACACCCCCTATTAGCATGGCCAGAATCCAGAACAACCGACAACACCCAATGCTGGTGAGGGTATGGAGCAACAGGAACTTTCTCTCATTCACTGGTGACTGCAAAGTAGGGCAGCCACTGTCAAAGTCAACCGAGCAGGTTCCTACTAAATGAAACACGGTCTTACCGCACGGTTTCCGCAATCACACTCTTTGGTCTTTGTTGAAAGGAGGTGAACCTTATGTCCACATCAAAAACTGTACTTCAATGTTTATAGCAGCTTTATCCGTAATTGCCAAGGTATGGATACAACCAAGATGTCCGTCAGGAGACGGATGGGTAAGTCAATCACGCCACATCCATGCAATGGGATATTATTCAGTAATAAAAAGAAATGAGCTATCAAGCTATGAAAGACACAGAGGAACCTTAAATGCCTGTTACTGAGTGAAAGAAGCCAATCTGAAAGGCCACAGACGGTCTGAGTCCACCTTTATGATATTCTAGAAAAGGCAAAACTATGAGGAGAGTAAAAAGATCAGGTTTGGGGGGGTTGGAAGGGAGGAATAAATAGACCAAACACACAGGATTTTCAGGGCAGGGAAACTATTCTGTAGGATACTGTAGTGGTGGGTATGTGCCATCACAAATTCGTCAAGACCCACAGAAGGTACCCTGGAAAGAGTGAACCGTACTGTAAACTAGGGACTTAGTTAATGATAATAATATGTCAATATTGATGCAGACAAAGGTACGACATTAAGTGACGAAGGATGCGGTGGGGGAAGGAGACAGGGAATATGGGAACTCTCGGTGCTTTCCCATCAATTTTTCCATAAACCCAAAACGGCTCTAAAGCAATAGAGTCTGTTAATTAAAACAATTGAAAACAAAAAACAAAGCAACCTCTGCACTGACAGCAGTTTGAGGTTCTTCCCACAGAGGTCCTTCCAGATACTGGCTAAAAGCCAGATGGAATTAATCAGAGACGTGCCATCAAGACGACTCCCAGCCAGGGTTCAAGGGACTAGAGGCAACGGGCTTATGGGTCAAGAACTGGGGGACACGGAGTCTGACGGGGGTGTCCGCAAGGGTGCGGATCATGGGTAGAATGTCCCGGAACAGTTGTTGTTGACAGAGCTCTGTGCTGGACAGAGAGGCAAAGGTCACACGTGAAATACATAAGGTCACAAGGTGAATAATGGGAGATAAAGGTTGAGGAGGGTCGCTCTAGACAACGGGGAAGGACCATCATGGAACCAGCAGGATAGTCAAGGAAGGGTCTCTGCTAGGTTCAGGCTACACTCAAGACATGAGAGACAGGGAGCCCATGATCACCAGCCCAACGCGAGAGAAAACAGAAGATCCTAGATACCAGAGAGAAAGTAAAATTTCTAGGACAAGACATGATGAGCTGTGATAAAGAAACCAAGATGGAAGACGAAGAATTTCTCAGAAGTCCCGGACTGTGAGGAAGGAAGTCCAGAGTGGAACTCTCCAGCAAGCAGGGTTCCTCCATCTCTTCTTGCCTGGATTTCTCATCCGACCACGATGAACAGCAGAGCAAGACGTCTGCCACAGACATGAGCAGCAAAACAGAAAACAAGGGAGGACAGCGGGCCACGTCCTCTGACTTCACCAGACCCTGCGAGACTCAGGAGCCATCAACGTTTTTTAAAGATCTGAATCTATGAATGACGGAAGATGTTCATAGCAGATTATGAAGTAGGAAAAAAAGGTTCTGAAAAGCCTATTGATTACAATAGTGATGGGTATTGATTCCTGTTTTGATACATAGAAAATATTCTGGAAGAAAACACACACCCAGAATGCTAACAGTGGTGAACATCTATGAATCTCCACAACCTGGCAGACTTGTCATGCTCGGGCTCTGTGTTTTCCTAACTCCTCCTCAAGCGACTGCAGAGACAAACTTACTTGTAAAAGACAATTTTTTAAGTGAAAGAGTTAATGCTCTTTCCATCCCATACTTCAAGTTCCAACAACATTCTCCTTGGGAAGAGCGGGGCGCCTTACATAAAAGCCAGTGGTTTGCTTAATATCCGTGTGGCAACATTCTCTCATTACATAAATAACTTCAACAGTCGCATCTTTATTCATAAGGGAAAAAAGGAGCGAACACTGCAAGAAACTAAAGTCACAAAAAAGTCATGGCGTGAGCCGCAAGCCTGGTAGCAAAGAAAAATCCCTGGGGAGAGAGGAGACAGAGCGTCCCCCCCCCCCCCCACGCTCCACACGCACCACTTGTTCCCCCATCGCTGGGAAGAGGCGTCTTTGATTCGTCTGCTTTAAAAAACAAAAAAAAAAAAAATTGTCATTGTAAAAAAAAAAAATCCTAGCTAAAAAATAACAGTAACATGCACAAAGACATGCAGAAACGCCTGATGATGCAAATTATTTATGAAGATACTGTCGCAGCATGGGCCAGGAACAGGCGTGACTCACGGTCGTGTTCCCCATCCACAAACCAAGACGGATGCATGGTCCAGTCACCATTGTGTCAGATTTTCATGTTTGTTCTTAGCCTTCAAATTGTTTGTTTTAAATCCAGAGGAGGGAGGAGTGGCCCCCCTGGGGGGGGGGGGTGCAGAAGAACAGGTATCCCCCCCAGCACTCTTTTTAAAGACAGATCTATCATCTTTCCTAAACTAACAGTGTCATCTTGAAATCTGTTACAGGAAGCACCTTTAAATCAAAAGCCATCTGTTCGGAATGCTCCCTTTCTATGGGCATAAATTCACTGTAGCTGTTTACCGTAGTTCATTATGTAGGCATTTCCCCTGTTATCTTTCCTGTAACTTCCATTTCTAACTATCGTGATAAAATACGAGTATGAGAAAGCCAGAAGGTAAGACGTACAACACAGTTTACTTTATTTTTTTTTTAAAACAATGTCTTTTTTTTTTTTTTTTTAAGATTTTATTTATTTATTTGACAGACAGAGATCACAAGTAGGCAGAGAGGCAGGCAGAGAGAGAGGGGGGGCAAGCAGGTTCCCCGCCAAGCATAGAGCCCGACTCGGGGCTCGATCCCAGACCTTGAGACCGTGACCTGAGCTAAAGGCAGAGACTTTAACCCACTGAGCCACCCAGGTGTCCCCACAGTTGACTTTAAACTTTCTTACTTGCTCACAACCTTGCCCAAAAGTTTAAATGGGAGAAGAAGCAGAACTGCCTAAAGGAAGACTAAAAGATTGAAGACCCCCCATTTATTTTTTATTTCGTCCTGTTCCCTACTGAACCATGTCTATGCTCTTGTGTAACAGATTCATTCAAACTTTGGGTTCCATGTAGTGACCACTGCGCATTTTCACTCTGTTTACCACCCAATGGGAAACTGTAGCAATGACAATAATCATGGGACAACAGTGACAAGGATAATATAAATCATAAATAATGACTGGTGTGAAGAGCCTTGATAGTAACCTCCCCGAGAACTCATCGACTCTGAGGCTAGAGCTGAAAGCCACAATATAGTTGAAGACTAATGAATTAGTTTTTATAAGGTAATAACTGTTACCTTATAAAGGGGGAGGATAGCAGAAGTAGCATCCAACTGGTATCAGAGTGACTTCTGTTTTGCTAGGGGAGTTGCTGAGGGATGAATGATGAACAGAAAGCCAGCATCCGTTTACCCCTGGGCTACGAGTTACTAGCACACAGCGAGGTGCACAGTGCACAGTTACAGACCAAACACGAACCAGTCGAACCTGAGTCCCTTTTTCCAAGGGGATTGATGTGAGTGAGCAACATGTAAGCTTTGGCAATGCATTTGTAAACGGTACAGGACGGATATATCGCAAATAATGAGATTTAAGGGCACCCAGAAGTGTCTTAGGGGCTGCTTGAGAATGTATATCGAACTGTTTCCTAGCCGCGAGGGAGGGAGAAAAGCAGTCCCTTAGAAGTCACTTCCAGAAGGAAGAAGAGACATAGATGCCCATCTTGTCTCACCTTTGAATAGGAGGCAAACTTACACTAGATTGATGCTTTTTCTGAGCAGAAGGACAAAAAAACTAGGTAGATTTGTGATAGAAAACTATTGATCCATGCATCTAAGACTGTCCTTGCACTTACAGTTATAGGAAGGTTGAACCAAAGATTTCTAAACCTGGGCCAACCCTTGCCCCCCAATCTTGGCAGTGGATAAAGTTGCTCGTCGGCCACCCAGAGCCCCCGGAAAAAGGCACAATTTTAAGATTCAATCACGACGACGGACTCAATAAATGCCTGACGAATGATGAATGAATGGTTTACTCAGAACTGTGTGTGACATTTTACTAAAAGCCTGAAAAACCGACATGAAATATACAAGGGTCCTGTCCTTAAGAAGCGTCTATTCTACAGAACAGGCAAAATATAAACTAAGTAACTTTAATATGGTTGTGGGTACTTGCAGAAATAATGCCAAGGCTATAAAGAAGGGAACAGACAGAGCAAAGAGCCGCGGACTGGGTGGGGCAGGGGTGTGGGCGGGAGAAAGCTTCCAAGCCAGGATCCCCCTTTAAACCAATTCACACCAAGGTCTTGGGTATCTATCTATCTGTGGCCTAGGTCTCAGGGTCATTTGCATTTTAATAGAAAACAAAAAGGGAAGGGTTGAATCAATGCTTGGGGACTGCAAACAGCAGCATTTCCCGTAGAAGGTAAGAATCACTGGCCCAGAAGAGATATTTCATGTAGCATTTTACTGGGCAGAACATCTACCTGGTTCTATCATAAAAAAGAGGCTCAGAAAGAAAGGGGTAGATGGCATGTTTCCTTCAAGCAATTGCGCTTGGCAAGCACATAAAACAAGGCTGGTGTGAAGATGATGAACGGACATCTGCATACACATGTTCACAGCAAAGCCCCCCCCAAAAGAGAGCAAGGAAGCGGCCCAAAGTGTCCATTGATGGATAAACAACACGTGGTCTAGCCATACCTCGGAATACTATCCGGTCTTCAAAAAGGCAATTTCTAACACATGACTGCAAGTTGGGTGAATCCTAAGCATGTTATACTAAACTAAATTAAATCAATCAATCATTAAAAAAATATATATGGTATGATTCCACCTAGAATCTGATATACCGATATTTATTGAGGTACCTAGAAGAAGAGCCCAATGCAGAGAGAGCAGAAGCCTGGTTGCTTGCCAGAGGCCTGGGGGTATGGGAGCAAGAGTGTGTGCATGGGGAATTCATGTCGCCAGTTTTGCCAAGATGAAAGCATTCTGGAGACAGATGGCAGTGTTCCTGTCCTCACCGGCCGTATGAATCTACTGAGGGCCACCGTACTATACCCTTGAAAATGATTATGGTGGAGGCACCTGGGTGGCCTCAGTCTGTCACAAGCTATCTCTTGATTTCCACTCAGGTCATATTCTTGGAGTCGTAAGATCGAGCCCCATGTCCAGCTCTGGCACTGAGTGTGGTGCCTACTTAAGATTCACTCTGCCATCTTCTTCTTACCCTCCCCTCTCCCCCGGTCACCTCCCCCCCCCCCCCCAGTCTCTTAAAAAAAAAAAAAGAAAGATGATTAAGATAGTAAATTTCTTTTATGTGTTTATCACAATATTTTAAATAGAAAATAAAAGAAAAGAAAGTTGATGAAGGACAGACACCATAGCTATGAAATTTATATGCAAAGTTAATTAAATGATTATTAAGGTATTGGCTATTTTGATATGAAAAGTGACGGTACAGGCTGATCAAAATGGGTAGCATAGGTATTGCATTTTGGTGGGGAAGGTCTGCTTGCTTCATGATATGTTGGAAAAAAAAACATGACACATCCAAAAGATTTCTTCCAGGATCAGCTGAAATTCCAGCATTAACAAATTCAATCCTTAGGTCCCTAAGCCCTGGAAAAGGTGCAATTACCCCTGACCAAGGGTCCCTACACCGACCCTACCTACCAGGCCTTCAGATATCTCTAGCAGACTGTTTCTCACTAGGGGACGTGAACCTGATTGAGGCCTTTGCAGGGGACAAGGCAAGATTAGGTCCTGAAAAAACTAGAACGGGGAGATGTGATATAAAGGGACAGGCAGGAACCCCTGAAATCAGCCTGTGCTTACTTGGAAATTTTCCCCACACCACGGCTGACCTTTGGAGACAGGTTTCTCATCCAATTTCTGCTTGTTTCATCCCCATGCTCACCCTTCTCTGCCTGAAAGATCTCCAATGCAATTAAAAAAAAAAAAAAAATGGTGTGATGTAAAACCTAGAGTTTTATCAGAAGATCTACATAGCTTCTGCCAAACACTTTCGGCCACGGGAGACCGCTTTTAATCCCCAGAAACTAATCTGAGTTTTCAGTTTCATGCAACTGCAGTAGGGTAGGTAAAATGTTTAAGATCAAGGTAGGATGCGTAAACATACAGGCCCTCAGAGCTCTGCATTTTGGAGTCGGCTGCAAGGGGAAGCAACGTTTGAAAACTCGAGATCAGGGGCGCCCGGGTGGCTCCGTGGGGTTAAAGCCTCTGCCTTTGGAGAGGTCATGATCCCTGGGGTCTTAAGATCGAGCCCCGCATGGGGCTCTCTGCTCAGCAGGGAGTCTGCTTTCCTCCTCTCTCTCTCTGCCTGCCTCTCTGCCTACTTGTGATCTCTCTCTGTCAAATAAATAAATAAAATCTTAAAAAAAAAAAACATCCACGAAGGATGTTTTCGTGGTAAGACGGACAGATAGGATTGGAGGGCTTTTAATTTAAGACAAGTGAACCCTGCAGCTCACAACACGTCCCCTTCTGCAGGGTGACAGTTGAGACAAGAGAGCTAGCAAGGCTAGCCATGGTCTCTGGCACCATCGCATCACCCTCTCCTGGCTGCCCCTGGAGAGGAGGCCTGCCAGGGGGGCTCGTGTGTGGGTATCTGTGTGTGACAGAGAAAGAGAGAGCGGGAGGTAGAGCCAGACCCGACTCTCATCAGGGGAAACAGGTGGGTACCCATAAGCAAAGCGGGGAGAGAACAAGGTTCTTGAATGGAGGTAGCCTGTCTCTCTTTAGAAGATACGATACTCCAAATCCCTAACAAATACTACTCCCTCCCTCTGTACCCCTGTCGGTCAGACTGGAGATTCTAATGACTGCCCCTGGACAGTAATCAAAGGCGAGTGGATTCTGGAAAAATGTTCCACTCATTCTGACTGCACCGTGTATGGCTACCATTTCTTTTAAAAAGTAGGTAACAGGAGTGTGGTGGTTTGATCAAGAGAGTGTTGACCCTCACTTGTATACTCCTGTCCCCGGTGGACGGGCACACGTCGGCGCCTTGCTTCCAGTTCCATAGGAAGCACCAGTGGGCAAGGAGAGAGAGAAGCTGGACAAACCCCATTCTGCTACACTACCAGGTGGCCTCGAGCAGTTCACCCACCGCTGCACCCCACTTTCAAAAATAAGAAGGTTCTGTTTTCCTCTCCTATGCTCTCCATACTCAAGGACAGGGCTGAACGTGTATTATAAAGAGAAGGCACGTTAACTTCTTATTAATATTGGCCTGCAAAGCCTCATGAGGAGATCACGGTGTATTTACAGCAAATGCACAAGAGCTGGGTACGACTCCTACGGTCACCTGTCCTGCTCCGTTCACTGGCACTCCTTCTAGTCTCTCCCAGAAGCTGGACTGGCCTGAGCACAGCAAACCCTATCTTCCTTTCAGTGTCAAATGCAATGAGTCAGGTGTTTAGGGCAATGAATCTGCTATATAAAGCAAACAGGCAGAATCAGGAATTCCAAAACCATGCCATGTTTTTCATTTCTGTGGTCACACGATTATGGGGCTCACCAGATTTGGGCACTTGTGACAAGGTCTTCTGCGGCATGTTTTTCTCTCAGTCCTCCACACAATGGCTTGACTGAGACTCTCAGATACAAATACCAAAAATGCTTGCTTTTTCTCAGCAGGAAAAATAAAATAATAAAATAAAAATAAAATAAAATAAAATAAAATAAAATAAAATAAAATAAATAAAAAATAAAATACCTTTCGCCTTTGACCCAGCACTGGGGGTTCTCAAGACCCTTTCCTGTCCCTCGAAAATGTATCCCGTTCAAGGAGCAGTGCCTGGCAGGAACATCTGGGCTACCCAAGAGCGAAAGCCACCGGTCCACGGCCCCCCAATCAAAGCAAATGCTGACATGACAAACACTCCTATGGGCGAAGCACAGCGCCCGAACGACTCCCCATGGCCAAGGGTCCTCCCGGGGAAGGTTGACTTAGTAGAAAGCTGTTGGAACTCTTTAAATGCGAGAAGTGTGTGGGACTCGGCTACAAAAGCTGATCCACCTGCCCTCACAGGGACGATGGTTCTGGGGCGAGAATAGTTTTCCCTTCTTGTCTTCCTCCAAACCCTCGATTTCTTTTTAAAGGATTCTCAATTATACGGTTAGGGATGGTGTCCATCAAGGCTCAGACAGGAGAAATCAGAGGCCATCCCCGGCAGCCTGCACCATGCTGCCTGTCCATTTCTATGTCTGTCCTGATGCTGTCTGTCTGTCTCTGTTGTCTCGGTCTCTCTTGGTTGTTTTCTGTCTGTTTTTTTAATGAAAATTTAGAAAGAAAACATGGGCAAATTATTACCCTGCTTAATGCACACGGATCGGGTGTCCCTTCCCCCACTTTTTTATCTCTAAAAGATACTTTCAGCATTTGGGTTAAGTTATAATCCAAGGCTCTTGAAAAGTACCCCAGCTGGTCCCACCTGCCTCCCCCCCCCCCCCGCCCCATGATATTGGGGTAGCTTCCGTGGTACTAAAACTGGCTCCCCATAGTTTATCGGCAAAACCACAAGTTCTCACTCTCTGGTGAACTTGAATTAGTGAAATGAAACAGTCATTTCTATTTTTGTCATTTTAAAGACGTTACACTTAATAACACAGTTTAAAAAAAGGTCAGTTTCTTGAAATTAATGGTGTGAGCCCCCCATGGGGTCTCCATCGCTTTGAGGGAAGGGGAGTCCGGGATGGATTTTGGGCGGACGAGCACCGAGGTGGCCACTTGGGAGACACTGGTCGGTTTTTCGATGAGGAGGATGAAACGGAGAGGAACCGGAGTTGGTGTGGAAGAAAATAGTGGTGGGGACGCTGTGTGTGACCCTACAATCATTCACCAGTGAGAAGGCACTTTTGGAGAAGGTCAAACCACGGCGCAGTCGGGCCTTTGGGAAGAGCCCCCAGACACAGGTGGGTAGCAGGAATCCCACCACGCGGAGGAATGGAAAGCAACAAGAAAGCCAGCAAGATCTGATACTCCCTCAAGCTGGGCCTGAGTTCTCGCGCAGATGACTTCCTCTGCTTCACGCTCCCTGTGCCTGCCCGGGTCCTCCTCGTGTGTTGCCTCCTCGACATCGCCCTGGCTGGACCTCCACCGGCGTCAGTCGGGAGGCCCACTGATTAGACAGCACACGGCATTGCAACCTCTGGAAACCAGCATCTCAACTGAACTATAGCATTTCTGCCCTTCGCCGAGGTACGCCCCAGGAGCCGGGCTTTTTGGAATTCATCCCTGTGAATTGTCTGGGGCTGCCCAACACACGCGCTTTCAGGCCTCTTGCCCGCCATCAGACCCAGGTTTTTTAGATATCTATTGATTGTGTCGCCCTATCGAAACTGCTGGCAAATCTTTCAACTGACTTCCTCTAGTTTTAGGACAGACTCCACAGCGGTCCTCAGTGGAGCTTGACCGAAAAAGACACCTGACGACAATCCGGGGCCTCGTCGATCTCACTGCAACACTTACCGTGCGGTCTGTGACCCCACTCTGAATTACTTGGTGGTGTCAGCATGCACACCAGGTTCTTCTTACCTCTGAGTCCCGGTGGCATGCTATGTCCACAACACAGCAACCAAGCTGGGCATTCCCCTCACCTCCCTTGAATCTGGGGCTTATGTAAATTGTGCTTGTTTTGGCTAAAGTGGGAAATATAGCCAAGATGCGTAATGGGCAACAGAGTTGTCGCTGTGAAGACACTTGGGGTTTGCTGGAGTCAGTCTTGTGCAAGGATCCTTGGGTATATAAGAGAGTCTGTCTTTCCATGCTGTCCGCTTGGGAACCTATGACGATTACAATACCAAGAGGCTCAGATGAGGCATCCTGGAGGAGCTGAGAGAGACCACGAGTTGGAGAGAACAGGGCAACAAGCCACCTTCCCCCATGGAGATACACCTCACCCATCAAGCCTTCCAACCCAGCCACCAATTTACCGCCGAGGCATTGAGGCCAATATGAGTCCAACCAGTTCCAGCCAAGGGGGTCTGTCAGACTAGAATACGAGAGCCTATTGTGGACCGTGCCCAGCATACCCAAGAAAGAAACCCTTCATTGTTGCTGCATCTGGAAGCCCTGCTTAAACGGGTGGGGTGGGTTGTGATTACATAGGTCAAGATGACTAAAAACTGATACATCATTCTGTTTCCGGCTTAACACCTGCCCATCCTTCATGTCATGAGGATGAAAGGCTTCCACGCATGAAGCCTGACTGAAGATTGCTAGCGGGTTGTAATACGATAGCCTCCTTAGCGCGTACCACGGACCAGAGCATCCTGCCAAGTGGAATGTAACCGTGGAAACGGGGTTGTCCTACTTTCTGACTTCACCCTAGCGACCTCCGGTCCTGCTGGAAGGCGCTCCTTCGCCCCGTTGTGGATGCCTTCCTTACAGTGGCCACTCTTCATAAGTATATTTGCTGTGAAGACGCAGATACAGGAATGTGGTCTGTCGATCTTCTGCCTTTTCTAACCGTATAATTGAAAAGAGTAATTGACAAAGCGTTTTAGACTAAGGCTAAGGTTTCACCTATCAACACCTAGACTAGATGGTACGCCACATCAAAATATATCTTAGTTGATTTTTCTTTTTTAGCCGTACCACTCATATTCAATAGCCTTTGGGCATCTCCCTATTGTCTCTTTATAATGACGAGACCATCATACCTTCCTAAACTTACTGTGCCTTCAGTTTGGACTATATACTAAAAAAATCACCTAAAATTCGCAAGGGGCCCTCAGAATACATTTTGCACAGGGATAATTCTGACAATGTTGTCCCGTTCCACCATTATAATTACTATATATGTCAAAGAGAAGCAGAACATTTTAACAGTAGTAGAGAACGAGATTTCACCATCAAGGCAATGACATTGATGGTTATGACAATTGGTACAATCGAGGAACCTCTCTCTACAACAAAGGGATTAGCAAGTTGCAGTTGTTCACCTGTTCGTTTTAGCAACACATTACGATAAATATTTGCTTTTGTGATCGAAGCTTACTCATCCTAATCGCATTAGAGCTGGCACCGTTCCTAGGGAGCAATCTCTGGGCTAAAACTTAACCCACAGTGTGCTCTATTCTAATTCTCTAAACAATCTGTGCAGGGTAGGTATGATTAACGTTATTTTACAGAAAACGGGAATAAGCTCTCAGAGAAGTTGGGCAATTTCCCCACGCGCACACAGAGCTGATGAGTAGTAAAGGGGCTTAAAGAAGAGAAAGAGAAGATCTCCAAAAAGCCCTCTTATTTGGGAATAATACCTTTAAATCTAAATGCTGTTTAAGGAGGAATGACGATGAACTACGTCCTTTGGAAGACATGGAAAAAGAGAGGCACAGAGGAAAGAAAGTAGCTGCCCATAGTCTCAGCAGGGCAGGAATTGGGGAAGGAGGGACACCAGATGTTTGTCCTTAGCCCTCTGACCTGATACTCCATGCCCCGGATATCCAACCCAAGGCATCTCCAGCTTTTCCTTTGCTTATATTATTATTATTTATGTTCCCACCACCTACCACTGTGGAACTACACAAGTACATTAAGGGCAAGAGAGAGAGATCAGGATCTCCCTATTCTGAGTCGTGGTCTTCCATCACTGCTGTGTGTCTAGAATCGGTTGTGAAAGGAAACACAAAATGCAGGGACGCCTCAGAGGAGAGCTCGGCCGAGTCAGAAGTCTGCTTCATCAGCTCGGGTATGATCCCAGGCGTCCGGGGATCAAATCTCATGTCGAGGGTTCCCGTGCTCAGTGACGGAGCCTCCTTCTTCCCCTCTCCCTATTGTCTCCCGACATGCCACATGACACTCACTCTCTCTCGTTCAACTAGATAATAAAAAATCCTTAAAAAAAAGAAAAAATATGAGCCATTGAGTGGATGAGGCACCTCCTTGGATTAAAAGCGCAATATCATACTGTTTATCCCCATCTCTTTTACAAAAAAAGCAAAAAAAGCATCCGACCGTATAGAAGGATTTTTATTCTTCCAACGATTACCCATAGTTCACACTGGCCTGTGTTCATTGTTCCTGTAATATGAGACACTGATACTTCACTGTCTGTGTACCATGAGGAATGATGACTATTTAACCATTGTAAACTATAGATAAGGGAAATGAAGCAAGGTAATCATACATGCTGATTCAGGGGGCAAAAAACAAAACCAATTCTACTTCTCTAACAATTTCAGCATAGGTATTCAGTGCTCTAGGAACACACTAGTGTCTCTACCATTTAAATCCATATTTCAAACACTTAAAGTAATGATCTACTGGGCACAGCACACCACATTGACAAAAAAGAACTGCTTTCATGTGTTAAGAAAAAACCAAGGAAATCACAGGACACTCCCGAAATTTCAACGAGCAACCTAGGTGCTATATCGTTTTGGTTCAAAAATCATTTCTCTTAATTCCAGTGCTACCTTCTTCAGGGTATGGAAGTGGGGACAATGAGCATTGGATGAGTGTTCAAAGTGTGCTGGGAATGTTCTCTCCACGTTCCAACTGGCGCTCCCTGGCAGAAAAGATGCAGTTTCACTGTGGGTATTGGTAAATTGATCTCAGACCTAAGTATGGGCCATTCCGCTTGGAGGAAGTATATCCGAGCAGCTCTTGATGGTGCAAAGAAAGCCTTTAGGTGATCGAAGGGGAAGGAAGGTACCAATGATACTTTATGCCATTTCCGGTTTTTCAGATGTTACTGGAGACCATCCCTTTTTTATCCGCCCTTGCTTCTCCTCTCTTGAACAAGGTTTGCGAGCAGACCCCCGCCTTCAGTTTCTTCCTTCATGAAGAATGTCCTGAGGTTCTCTGGGCCTACACCCCGATGGAAGCAGCCCTAAGAGAAAACGCCAGCCGGAGTCGTCTTGGCTAGGGCCCCCCATCACGAAGTGGCTGTGGTGATGAAGTCCCCAAGACATCCCCTGTCAATCTGATGACCCAATTTGAGACTTCATCTAGGCAAGACCAACTAGTGTTCGCGGACTTTTTTTTTAAGATAGAATACTCAGGATTTGTACTATTCTGTGAAACTACATCAGAAAAGGGTGGGAAATGATTCTTGGAGTGCCAGTCAATTTCACATAAAGGCATGAGAAATGTATGGAAAAGAAGGAGCACAGGCAGTAGTCGTGTTTTTCCTTTCCAATGCTGGAGTGGGGTGGTGATCCAATTACCAGAGCCCAGCATGCGAAGCTCCCGTTCACACCGAACCTGCTTCCTCGGGCCAGACTAGAGCCAACAGCTGGGGAAAGAACCAAGGTCCACTATCAAGGGAGGGGTTTCCCGCCATGCGGCCTCTCCGGACACGATTCCCATCCCGAACCAGCTATCTGTCTGTCCCCAACTCAGGATGGTAGTGGTTGATGGACAGCAATGATACATGAACCCAATTCACAAGGAAACCTGAGACCATCTAATGTTCTGAGATGGACTGATATCCTGGCCTGACGGTCCCCCACATTCCTGCCTCTGGACCATCCACTCATTGGTTGTGTTATTCACCACGGGAAGCTATCAGTTCCAGAACGACCATGCAGTCCATGATCCCCTGAGTAAGTGAACACTCCAGTTTGTTGATACTGACATCCCTTCACTGGAGGCCTTCCTAGTGAAGGAAATGGAAGTCCTCTAGGAGTAAGGTGACTGCCAGCTCCCTCCTGAACACACTGGAGGCCATTGCTTTCCCCCTGCCACTCCCTTTCTGCCTTAGGGGAAGACTAGTTGCAGCCAGCAGGTTGCTAGGACGACTGGCGTGTCACCACTAGGGCACAGCAAATAGCTCGCGCCAGCCGTGCTGGAACCTGGATTACAAAGTCCCGGATGACAGCAAACAAGGCTACCCATTGGCAGCTAATCGGCTCTGCTAGGGCGACCATTGCTTGTGACAGAACTAACATCCCCCGCGTCTCTCACCTTGACAAACTACCCCTTTATCTAACACTTGGGCTCCATGGGGGTTGTGGTACGAAGGATGGGGGCACGACACTCACTTCAGATTAAAGCCCCCCCCTGCCTCTATTATAATTTCTTGTGAGTGGTTTTAGATACACCTATTCCCTAACTGACGACTGGATCTTCTTTAATTATTAGTGTCCTGCAGGTGGTGGGAGGGAGTCCTGTTCACAAGCAGAAGCTTGGGAAAGCCAGAAAGCCAGGTAGAACCCACTCAGGTTGCTAGCAAACCAAAGGTGGGGGGGGGGGGGAATCTTGTTTGTACAGGCCAGATCTGTCACCTTTTTTTCCGAAACAATAACATCCTCAATCTCATGCCCTTTTTTTTCTCCCTCTCCTTGGGGAAACAAAAGAAAAGGCCCAGAAAAACTTAAAAACGCGGGCTAGCCATGGGAGAGGGAATGGGAACAAATCTGTGTGGCCAGTCTTCTTTGTTGCGTGCGGAGTTGTACAATGTTTCTACGGTTTGGTGTACGCAACTCGTAGGAGCCCAAGAGTAGTAAGAAGGCCTATTAAATTCTTGGCTGTGATGTATTCCTGGAGAAGAAAGAGAAATTGATTTTGTTTTCAGTTCACATGCAAACTATAAGGCTTGAGAAGAAAAAAGAGAAATGGAAGGAGAGATTTGAAACATCATTAGTAAATTCGAGAGAAGGAGAAAATGAGTCCCTCAAGCACGTTCTTTCTATAGATTCCCAGAGCTGGGTGTTCCAGAAGCCGAATGAGGATGGCCCGCTGTGTCAGTTTGAAAGAGTCCCGGCACTTTTGGCAAGGGTCATTAGCAAGGACCATCGGCTGGCATGGCTCCCACATGGTTGCATGGTGTCCAAGACCATCCTGGTACAGACCTTCAGGCCGAAAGGGCAGATGGCGACAAAGATGTTGCGTGACGGAAGAGGTATAGGAAGAAAAGTGGAATTTCTAAGTGGAAGAAGATGGCTTGGAGTCCAAAGAGTAATGGTGACAAGAACTTGCCTATTTGTGATTTCTAGAATTATTAAAGATGTGCTCAAACAGAACTGCCATTTATGTCCGCATTAATATTTCCATGGGTCAGGGGGACTCAGCTTGCAGTCATTTAGAACCGAAGAAGCACAAATAGAGAAAAAAAAAAAAAGACTGAAAAACTGACTTCTTCCAACGAAGGTTTCACACAAAGCATTTTGTACGTGTTGAGAGTTACTTTCTCTGAATCATGTAAACATACTTATTTAAGCATCTGCAAAAAAGTGAACCTAATGCTCAGGATGGATAGAAGATAAATTAAATTCCTTCAATCCTAAGATCTCACCTAGCATAATTCACTGTATAGCTAGCACTTGAAATATCATATGAATATATGTTGGAGAAGTGGTTTGAACGACTTTCTATATTAAAAAATGATTATTTTACAAAAGTGAAAAATGTGAGGGATTTAAAAAAAATGAAAGCCTTTTTCTGTTTGTCTTTTTGTTGTTGTTGTTGTTTTTAAAAAAATGATTATTTTACAAAAGTGAAAAATGTGGGGGAATTAAAAGAATGAGGTCATCTTTCTGTTTGTCCTTTTTTTTTTTTTCCTTGACATAGTCCCAAGGATTAATTTATTTGCTGGTAAGAAATCAACCAATGGATTCTGTTCAGGCTTTTAGACAAAATAATTGTCATTTCGTTCCTGTCTATGCCCCCCTTTCTGTCGGAAGCCAACGAGAAATGACCATTGTTTGAGAGGAATCATGAAAAGGAGTTCAAATACTATGGGATGAGACACAGGGTGAGAAAACCACTCACATCAGTGATATCTTAACAAAGATGAGCAATCCAGCCAGCCACTGAGATGTCCCAGAAGTGTGGGACTACACGTAATCTCTCTTCTAAAAAAACAAAACTTTTCAGGTTGTGGGGGAGGCACCAGAGTGAGTCCCCATTCTACTTTGGTGCACGAGGATTCTTCCGCAGGGACACCTCAAAGATACATTCCTTGAGAAACACTTTGTAAACCTGGGGTATGGTTTCTTGACAATCGAAGTTCAAGTTGAAAACATTCTATATACTTGGGCTGAATGGTGTCCTTTCTTTGAGTGACCCCAAGTTTAGGCTTCAGCTTTTGCAAGGAGATACATAAGGTGGTCCTAAAGGAGAATGGTTTTTCTGATGCTACAAATCCCCATCCAATGTCTCTCCACTGGCTGTCCTATCCCATCTTTTCTGATGGAAAGAAGGTTCTGATGGAGAGGTGTCCATGTACCCCAAACGTAAGACAAGGAGGTAAATATGAGACCGGGCGGGGGGTTTATTTGCCCTCCCTGCCTTGCCTTCTCAAAGCCCACAAGCACATGGGCTAAGAGCTCCCTCGGCTTGCAGGCCTGATTCTGCTGGTGCAGCAGAGATTGAAGCCTTCCCTGAGCACAACACGGGCTCTGAGCACTCTGA
This sequence comes from Mustela putorius furo, assembly GCF_011764305.1. NCBI lineage: Eukaryota > Metazoa > Chordata > Mammalia > Carnivora > Mustelidae > Mustela > Mustela putorius. The sequence continues at coordinate 17,434 of NW_025422415.1, read as the reverse complement.
CCCATCACCCTTTCCAGGACACCTGCACAGTGGCACACCCCGAGTGTAGACCCCCCCCCCTCCCCCGACAAGAGCTCCAACAGCAACGTCTCAGAGGGCGGCAAAACCATCGACAATGCATCCCTGTATCCCTAACAGACTTTCAGGCACACCTTGGCACCCAAGAGTCTTTTCCTAAGTATCATTTATGTGATGAATTTCTAAAGAAAAGCCTTCAAGAGAACACACACAAACTTTGACCTTGGCACCACTCAATTTAGGAAACACGGTCTCACAACAGGCTTCGGGGGCTTATGGGCCTTTTCCCCCACAAACAGAACACGAATATTCCGCTGCCCCTACAGCTCTCTGGGGACCATATCCCGTGGGGGAGGCTCGTCTCTCGCGTGCCTTCTCTCTCCTCTCCCTCTCCTTCTTGGAGGAGGAGGCCCAGTGCTGGAGGAAGGTGATTCCTAAAAAGAGGGGAACAGGGTGTGTGTCCTGCGATGGGCTAGACTTTGCCAAGACTCGGTCAGGAAGGAGCTCTGACTTCAGCCTCGCAGAAGGAGCATTCCTCTGGAGGCCCCGCCAGAGGGGCCCAGGCCAGGAATTAGTGAGGCTCTCAGTGATGCATGCTGGAAGGAAGTCTTGGGACTGGGAGAGAAAAGGGTGAAGCTGAAAACCAAAAACAGACCAACATAAGACTCTGCTGTGCACCGAAGAGCTCAATCAGTAGCCTTGAAGACACACAGGCCAAGTCAACAGGCCAAGTCACGGGGGGCCTTCAGAAGTGAGGACGAGGAAACAGCTTTCTCTTTCTCGCGCTCTCTCGATCTCTCTCTCTTTTTTTTTTTTTTTTTTTTTTTGTGAGAATGCTAGAGAATGTGGTGTCACAGATTGCAAATCTAAAGGTACAAATTGCTAGACACGCGCAGGAAAGGATTCCCAACTCACTCTTATCCGAGCGTGTGTATGCAATTCTCCTGACTCTTGGGGACTAGAAATTCAGGTGCCATTTTTCGAAGCTTATAAAGACAGCATAATGCTGTATAAATGGGCACCAGAGGGTGTTGGTATTCGGTCGTCTCCCGGTTTGTTCTTCCTAGGAAAAAAACCTAACTTCTGCACTCAGAGCAGTTCCTCTGAAAAGGGGGGGAGGTCCAATAAACAGACAAAATGCAAGGAAACTTTATTTCTTGCCATCCTCGAAAGCAACGTGGGATGATGATATACTTAAGAAAGCCTTTGTGAGGGGCACCTGGGTGGCTTTCCAGTGGTTAAACATCTGCCCTTAGCTCAGGTCATGATCCTAGGGGTCCTGAGATCGAGTCCCACATCGGGGGTATGTGTCACTGGGGAGTCTCCTTCCCCTCTTCCCATCTGCCTGCCACTCCCCCTGCTGTATTTTCTTGTATTCTCTCTCTCTCTGACAAATAAACACAAATAAATATCAAAAGAAAGAGAGTGAGAGAGAAAGACTTTGTGAAGGGCCCTCCCTCACACCCACAGGAGATGCTAGGTGGCCTTACAATATTTTGTGTCAGCATGCCATATCTTTGTTCCAAATGGTGCCTCATCCCAGCAGGTATTAAAGACAGGGCAAATGATGCTACTCAGTAATGGTGAGTTTCTTCTTTTGGGGAGAGAGCTCACTTCAATGGGCTGGCTCCCCGCTCTCAGGGGCGACGAAAATGACGGTGATGGGGAGAGACCAAGCTACCTCCATTCACAGAATGCCAGGGCAAGCTGCTCAGAAAGAACTGATAAGGCAAACCCACTCAAATGGAACATGAGAGGAAATATACACACAGGGCAGGATTTTTTTAAAAGAGTATCAGAAAATCCCCATACTCTATTGATAGTTCTATAAAACTTTTTAGACAAATTGTTTCCTTTCTCACATTTACTTATACACATCACGGACATTTAGTATCAACTTCTAAGTTAAAGAAACTAGATGGGTCTCTCCACGGCATCCCCTGCCTGATCACATTACTATCTGATTCAAGCAGGTCTCATCAGAACCATGTTTATATTCCTCCTTCTAATGGGTTAGCCCACACGTGGGAAGTCCCAGCGTACATTAACTTTCTCCTTGGACATTCATTCAACAACTATTTGCTGAGTGCCTACAATGGGCCAGATGGCATTTTAGGTGTTGTGGATTCAGCTGGTACCACCCACCACCATCATCATCATCATCATCATCACCATCATCATCATCACCATCCTCACCATCATCACCATCATCATCATCATCACCATCACCATCACCATCACCATCATCACCATCATCATCATCACCATCATCATCATCACCATCATCGTCATCATCACCATCATCGTCATCATCACCATCATCATCATCAACCATCACCATCATCATCATCACCATCATCACCATCACCGTCATCATCATCACCATCGTCATCACCACCATCGTCCTCATCACAGTCATCATCACCATCATCGCCATCATCATCACCATCGTCATCATCATCATCGTCCTCCTCCTCAACATCACCACCACCATCATCACCATCATCGCCATCATCATCCCTGCTTTCATGGGGGCTTACAGTCTAGTTGAGGGGATGATGATTAACAAATAAATATATAATATATAAAGTGGCTTAAAAAGAAAAACGAAGTATGCTAGCTGGTACAGAGGGTTGGGGTGGGGGTGGCTAGTTTATTATGTAGGGTTAGGAGAGGCTGCTTTGAAACGGTAACTTGGAGAAGTCCTACTTAGGAGGCTGAGAAGCTTAAGAAAAAAATAAAGATCATTGCCCTCTGTGCATATATGCTAAGCATATATATATGTATACATATATGTTATGTATTTTTTTTTTTAGAGAGAGAGATTGATGGGGGAGAGGCAAGGGCAGAGGGAGAGAGAGAATCTTAAACAGGTTCCATGCCCAGTGCAAAGTCCAGTGTGGGGCTCAACCTCAGGGGCCCTGACAGCACAACCTGAGCTGAAATCAAGAGTTGGACGCGTAATGACTGAGCCACCCAGGCATCCCTGTGCTAAGCAATATTTGAGTGTGGAGGCGGACAGTTTTAAGAAACTTAATTTCAAAAGCGACTCATATTTAATTTTCAAAAAGACCAATCGGTGGATCCTTAATTTTAAACGACTAAAACTATATTCTTAAAAAGCCCCAAAGGAACACCTTGAGTTATCATGCTATCTGGGAGGGGGGCAGGTATCATGACAGTGACAGACATAACACACCATATAATAGCATAAAACTGTGCTCAATATTTTAAAAACAGTTGTAAACTGAAGTTGTGCCGAATCACTGATTTTTAGAAGCCAACGGGCTAAAATGAATGCCTCATTCAAGCTGGTATGTTATGCAACGTGACACACACAGCAAGAAGAATCACCAGATATCACTTAACTCAACTTTCTCATGTTACTCCTCATAAATTGGGTCCACAGAGCTTTGGGGGTTCCCAGATTCCAAGGTTTAAGTGCAACACCATGTGGTAAAACCCAGGTCTCCTGACTTGCAGGTCAATTTTCATGACCACCCCTTTCATGTACAAAAGATACCACATCTTTGGGGCCAGTTTGAGACACTTTCTGGACTTTGAGATATCATCTGCTAAAACAGACGGTGGCAGATCTAAGAGGCAGCAAATGATGACAGGCAGAGGGTCCGACAGAGGCACTAGTTTGGGGGGTGCAGTCTGCAAGGAATGCTGAGAACAGAAGCTGCTCATACCAATGGCTGCTACGATGGTTACTCAAATATTTTTACAATACATCCACGTTCCTGCGCCATATGCAAGCACATGTTCTTTGAAAAATCTCCTGCTCTCCTGATCATAATGGCACAGGTTTGGGGGCACCCAGGATACCAAAGTAATGAACTCAAGGTAAAAACACCAAGATCCCAAAAGATAACTAATGACTAAGACCACTAATTTCACAACTTGCTGAGAAAACTGGGATCCTCCCCAATACCCACACCCCCAACAAGCAAATGCGATTTGCAAGAGGAAGTCCTTAGCACTGAAGGAGTTTCACTAGAATTTCGTATTTTCTTCTTCCTTTTCTTTCTCTCAACACACTCTATTTACAGATGGATTTTAAAATTACTTTAGTGGGGCATGTGGCATCTTAAAGTTTATACTTCAGAACTCCTCTGAAAACCTCATTTAATGTTTATCACATGAGCATTTCAAAGCAATATTTTTTAAAAAATCAGATTTGAAACAAAAGCTATTTTGATGACAGTGTCTGTGTTATTCACTTAGATGTAACCTGAAAACCTACAACACTATTCCATACAATACTTGTTTCCTAGGATAAAAATGCTTTAAAAAAACGAAAACATCACGTATTCTAACGGCCATCTCAGTGGGAAAATAATTTCTAGTAAAATATCCCACTACTCTAGGATCCAAATCATTCCTTAATAGTGGGAGAAACTTCAACAAGAGAGTTGTTTTTTTGTTTGTTTGTTTTTAAGTAAGTATTAAAGTGCCTTATACAATACTGTGCCCCTTTTGGGGACATCAAACCAAGATGTTAACTGGATCAATTCACAGGTTATTTGCTGTTGCATACAGATTTACAAAATAAAAAGTAAACATGTAGACTTAACAAAGTAACACTTGATGGGGGTTAGTGACCTGTCAAAGTTGCAGACTTTCTTGACCTCAACCATAGGACCAGGGGCTAGAATTCAGGTCTGTTAATTCCAGGAGCTGCATGTACATTTCCATGGGAACCAATGTGATCATATGCACAAAACAGAAACACATTAAAACACCAGTGTTTCCCCACCATTTACTATGAGGTGCTGGGAGGTTTTAAATTTAGTAAGTTTATTTGAGCATGACTATTTAACCCTGAGGAAATAACGGATAAAGATGAATATTTTAATACAAATTTTTAGAAAACCACAAAAACAAAAAAATATCCAGTGGAAATTTTTTTGTTTCAATTCATCATCAGCGTTAATGCTTTTTCTCCCTGGTATGTGCCCCCCCATAGTATTGCTCCTTGCTCTTTCAAAATCATTTGTGCAACTGCAAAAATGTAAGTTAAAAAAAAATGCCTGGAGAAGTTCCCTGACTGCACTGTTAAGCTAAGAACTTATATAAAAATTTATATAGTATGTCTAAATATATATGTCACATATACTTGTGTGTATATATAAATATATTTATTTATATATATAATTATATAAATATATTTATTATAAATATATTGTATATAAATATAAAATATTGTATATTTATTATATATAAATATTACATATTAAAATATGTATTTGTTTATATAATATGTGCACAAACTATATGACACGTATTAAAATATATATATGTATTGCATGTATATATATAGGCATACACACACATGCACACACATGCACACACACACACGAAGTCCTAGTCAAAGTTGGTTCTTCATTTTCTAAAACTTGAAGACAATACACTCATAGCCCATCCCTGGTTTCCTGCAGCTGTATTCTTTCCTGATCAAAACCTTATAAACTTTTTTTTGGACCCAATCTAGCAATGAGGTTAAAAATCTCCAGAAAGCAAAGGAGCTGGTCAGATTCCTAAATTCTGCGCAGGAATGAGCTCCTTGCAACCCAGCGTGTGGTCTATCTCTTCATGACTTGATATTTAATCTCCTCATGAAAAGCAACCAGCCCCTGATACTTTACTAATCCCAAAGCCTTGACCTTGCAATCTGATAAAAAACCAGTAAGTCAGCCAATTCTGAGTAAGACAAGCACCAACACAACTGACTGTATTTGCATACCTCAGATTTTTGAAAGGGAAAAAAAAAAGTTTCATTCCAAAAACCCAACCAACCAACCAACAACAACAATAAAAAACGTTCCACGAATAAAAATATCGGCTGGGTGCCAGTTCTCGTGGCTGATCGTTCGCCCGGAGGATTTTTACCCACCGAACCCCAAAGAAGCTGGACAGCCCAGCTAAAAGAGTCCACTCTGCGGTGGATTCTGTGTAACTGTCCCAGGACAGGGGGGGCACTAACCATTGAAAAGAATCACTGTCTTCCACTCTTCTACACCAGAAGGAAATAATGAGTAGAGAGAGAGGCAAGTTCGCGGCAAATAGAACAAGCACCTCTCTGCTAAAAAAAGAAAATTAATTGGATGATCCCTTAGAACTCATGCTCATGCCCCTTCGTTTCCCTGGCTCGGTGACACGCGATGATTCACGGATCCTTGCGAAGCAAACCACCCCAGACGCCGCGCGCGTTCACTTACGACATTCACTGCGCGCTGTTCGAAGGTAGCGGGGGGCTGAGCCTTCACCATAGAGACTCCCCACAAGAAGCTGGAGCGCTCCCCTGGCTCAGGCGTGTTCTTTCTTCCTTCCAGAGGAGTGAGAAATCCCTAGAGCGGGAGTCAAAGAGAAAAAAAAGGGACAGGTAAATGCCCCATCCGATCACTCGGTTATCCCAACAAATGAAGTCTCGTGGTCCATGCCACTCACTGATGACTCGCCCAAGACCACTTTCCAGGACCCTTTCCTTAAAAAAAGCAGCGTAGGACTTTTGCTCCAGGCCCAGGAGACACAGCGTGGCCTCGTCAGCCTTTTCCCTCTGTCCCTCCCCACCATCCCCCCCCCCCCACCCACCCATAAAGTTGAAGCCGGTTCTGGGGCAGTCCCGATGTAATCCCAGCTGAGATGCAAACTTGCAACTTCTCAATACGGTCTCATAACACGCCACCTGATTTTACTCTCTGCAAAAGGGAGGGAGCTGGGGACGATCACCCTCTTGCCATTTTTCCTACCTCACTGGGTTGTTGGGAAAATCAATAAGATCACTCTGGCAAAGTACTCACAGTTCCTGAGAAGAAAGGCACTATGTAATCGCCAAGTATTATTAGTGGTCATAAGCCTGTTACTGAGCTCTGAGCCAGAATTTAAAAGCCAGCTTTGGCTAGCCACCAACGGTCCGCTCTCCCTGGGGCACCCGAATGTGCAAAGAAGTCTACATGGGCTGCTGTGCGAAAACGTCCCAGCCACGGAGGGGCCCGGGGAAGCCCAGCAGTGGAAACAGAGCCTTCTGGAAGCTCAGGGAGAAAGAAAGTGAAGGCTTGGAAGAGAGCGGGAAGCAAAGGGAAGGGGGGGGGGGGGGGGGGGGGGGGGTGGAAGGTGGCTGACAACTCAGGCCTGTGCAGGCGCATGGTTCTTTGGTCCCTGCCACTGGGCTGCCTCCGATGGCTGGTTGACAGCGCTCAGTGCACTGGAGGTTTGCAGGGGCTGTGAAATTTTTCCACTTGGCTGTCTGCCATTCCCGCCCACCGAGGGGGTAACACTTCCACACACACGCCCAGAAGTGCACACCGAGGCCCTGCTGGAGAGGACTGGAAGAGTTTTTGTTTGTTTGTTGCTTTTAAAGAAAAGCCCTATTCATATCCCAATCCTTAATATTTTCCACACCTGGATTTCTTGATTTTTTTTTCCCCCCTCCTTGAACACAGAGCCAGGAACGGCGCTGTCTGGGCCAACACGATCAAGTTATTTTGACTTGGGTATTCTTGGGGGACTAGGCTTGAGGTATGGGAACATACGTGACGGGCTTTGGGGACCGTGAGAAACCATGAATTTAAGTGCCGCGCTGGCGCCCTTTTAGTTTCCCAGACAAATCATCCACGAACGAGTTCCCTTTCAAAGCCGCAAAGCACATGCCGAACAAAGACGGGAGGCTCGGGGCTAGCCCTGTAGGAGTGACCCTGTTTTTGAGGGAAAAATGCAGTCCTCATCCCCTAAAAAAAAAAAAAAGGCAAAAACGAAGAACAGCAAATCTTCGATTTGGAATTGTTAAGACACTGACAAAGTATACCTCAAAAAAACTAAAAAAATGGAAAGAAGGAAATTAGGACAGAAGGGAGATAGGAGGAAGCTGATACAAATATAATTAATGGGGGGCTTTTCGAGTGAATATAGTTTACAAGGTGCTTTCTTCTTCTCCTTCTTCTTGATTGAGGGATAACTGACAGATACTTTTATATTAGTTTCAGGTGTACGAAGTGCTTTCATCATTCATTCATTCATTCATTCACTCACTGGGCAAATTTTTACTTGGTTCTTCCTATATTCAGCAGGGTGTATGTTCATAATAGTGAACAAAACAGCCAAGGACCCAGCCTTTAAGGAGATCACTGCATTCAAGAGGAGCAGACAAGAACCAGTGGGTACCATTTGTAGTCCATGTGTGAAATTTGCAAATCGGATAGGCATTAGGAAGAAAAAAAGAAACACTGTGATTTGTAGTCATATTGGGGGTACCGCATTCGCCATGGGGCACTTCGGACGGCTTTTCTTACAAAACGACCAGGTGAGAGAAGTTCAGCAGGTCGAGAGAACACAGCCTCTGCGTGATGTGATCTGACTGGACGGGTACCATTCGTTTCTGGTATTTTATTTTTCTCTCCCCACCCCACCCCCGGCCATTTTAGCTGGGTCTCCTTTATCAAGAAATGAGCCCAAGAGCTGTTGTCAGGACCTTGAAATAAGAGTGGTTTTTCTTCTTCCCAACTACCAGAACAACAAACACGAGTAATTTCTGCTAGAGGAGCCTGGTTCAAAGACAGGTATTACATTTGATGTGACAGGAGAGGAAGCCTCTGGTTTCCTAATGCATCTCATGTCACCCACCCAGTCATCAGTCATCACGGAGAAAGAGAAGGGAGCTCTCTGTTAACACCTGCACGCCACAGCTGGAGTTAAGAAAAACCCTCCCCTACCTCCAAGGGCTAAAAACAGATCGCATCACCCATAAAACTCTGAAAAAAAAATCTTCCTAGTGCTTTGCAGTAGGTTCCAAATTTGCTGGCTTCCTCTTTACTATTAAGATGTTTTTATTATTTTTCTCTGGGACTCTAAACAGCCTTTATGTCCGCGTCCTGTGAGCCTTCTCCTTTGGTTCTAGCCTTGATCATCTGTTTATTTACCCAGGGAAGCAGCAGGATGAAAAGCATAAAAAGCAATGGAAATATTGCGTTCATCTGAAGTGTTTTCTCGTTCCCTATCATCCCCGATCTGGTACAACTTAATCCTTCTGCGAAGGAAAATCAGCTCATTCTTTCTTCATCCGGCAAAACAAAGGCATCCTGGGACAGGTTCATTCATGTCCTCCCCGTGAACGAAGTTCAAGTCTGAAAGTCTGTTTGAAACAAATAAGCCAAACTTCCACTCGAGTCTTGTCCCATCTAAAGACACCCAGGACGACATGGAATTTCTCCTACAAGTTTCTCATATAACCAAAGACATTAAGAATACTTCAAGTTCAAAGTCTCGAAACACAGCTCCTTGTTTTGATTTTGCAGTTTTGACAAACTTCAACAAACTGGGAAAGAAGAGACAGCAGGAAAAAGGAATTCTCCAACCCAAGCGGCCACTACCCCCACCGTCAGACCTGGGAAATGGTACCAGGCTGACAATTGCATTCTGTGGTCCAGAGAAGAAAATGACACAATGCCAAGGTCTCCTTTCCCTGACTGCCTCTAGCACTCACAGCGTCTACCACACATTTGGACTTGAGATCCTTTTCAATTCAGCACTCCATTATACTGTCTTTCTTTTTGCCACTGGATTTACTTAAGTCTTGGAGGGTTCAAAAAGTTTATAAGCTCCTTGATGAAAGAAACCTTGCCGTGCCTTTCTTTTGCAAAACCCCTCACAGTGTCTAGTAGGAGACCTTGCATTTAAATTAAATGAACCATAGCCAAAACCTGTTCTACCACTTAAACTTTACTCCAAAGGAATGCTCTACAGCTTATCATTTAAGCCCTTCTTCTGGGGTCCTGTAGCTCCTATGATGTCTATCATCTACATGAAAAAACCCTCCATGAATGGGAGAAACAATTAAGTTACAACTTCCCCTTCTGTCTTTTGTTTTCCCAAACCCATTACATTTGGAGTCATTAGCGACTTTTCAACAGTTCCCATAAATATCCTTGATTCTCGTAGCTTCCCAAGCCTCTGTTAAGAAAACCCCCTGGTGGTATGTGGAGGGGAGGTATGGATGTTCTGAGGCAGGGGCCCTTGAACCTGAACCATTATCAGAAAAATCTGGGGGTCAGGGCTCCTGGGTGGCTCAGCCGGTTAATGTCTGTCTTTGGCTCAGGTCATGATCTCAGGGTCCTGGGTTCGAGCCCCAGCAGGGCTCCTTGCTCAGCAGGGCATCTCCTTCTCCCTTTCCCTCTGCCCCTCCATCTGCTTGTGCTCTCTCCCTCTCAAATAAATAAAAAATAAAACCTTAAAAAAAAAAAAAGAAAGAAAAACTTGGAGGTCTTAAGAAACGCCCAGAGGTCACAGATGCCTGGGTTCCCTCCTTCCCCAATGTCTCCGTCATTAGACCTGGTGGGGGGGTGGTGTGTGTGGCGCAGAGAACTTGCATCTCTAACACGTTCCCGGGTTTTGCTGGTGCTGCTGGTCCACGGACCACACTTTAAGAACCATGAAAGCTAAGCCTGCCCCTAAAGATTAAGACTTCCAGTCAATGATCTAGCCAGACAGAGGCCACAAATCTTTCGGGTATATTTAATCACTCTAAGATGGCTACAGTGGAAAGAGGAACACCTGTCTGGTCTAGAGAGGTGGCAATGGCAAAAAACCCCCCAGAGGCCCACATACCTTATAAGCTGGGGGAAATTTCTGTTGCTTTGGTGTTGGGCTGTTGTCTGCTCTCCCCTCTACTGGCTCCAACCTATCTGGGTCAATTCTGCCCTCTTTCTCCCCATGGGTCTTCTTCTCTGCTGGAAACTTCTTGGCCAAGACACTCAGCCACTGCTATCCCTAGGAGATGTTCCCAGATGGCTGTTGCCTCTCTCCTGTTCACTAACGAACATGAGACTGTGGTATAAATTCAGTGCTGGTATTATACCAGATAGAGCTCAACTTGCCTCCTAAAAGCAGTGGCCTTTCCCTCCCCTGACTTCTCTTCCACTCTTTGGTTACGGCTTCTCAATAGTTCCTTCAGTTTCCTTTAACTTTAGTTCAGTGGACGAGCATTTCTGCCTCAACAGTGTCTTTTCTGGAGTGACCTCTCCCCATTCTTTCATTATCTGGGTTGGGGTGGGTCTTACGTCTTGGGTGCAAAGATGGGCACATGACCTAGTTCTGGAAGATTAGAATACACATCCCTTTCACTATGAGGACTGGTTTTAGGGACAGGCACATAATCAAAGCCAATCAGCTCCTCTCTTGGACACGCTGGAACATGAAAGTGTGTGTTTCTCCTAAGAGCTGTTTTGCTCCCCTTGTGAGGAAAACCTATTTGAGAATGAGGTTCTGTAACAGGGAGCAAAACCAAGACAGAAAGTCCAATTCCTGATGACGGTGAGGTGCCTTGGATCCAGCCATGCCAAAAGTGAAATTTATCCCTGAATTTTTCAGTTATGCTGTGAGAGACAAAATCCACAGTGGTCCCCTAGAAGCCCAATGTCCCAGTGCACACACACACCTTCTCCTAGTTATTCACTCAAGCACAAATTCAGCGGCTGCTACTGTGAGGGGATTTGGCAGCTAAAAGTAAGGACCCCAAATCAATGGACCTTAAAAGAGAAGGTTTGTCCTTGGTGGGCCTGACCTAATCAGGCGACCCCTTCCTAGGAACGGGCTCTTTCCAAGATTGTGATTCAAAATGAGAGGACATATTTGGGTTGGGGGAGGGGCTTGCATCCCATGAAAAGGTACAAGAGAGGCACCAGCTGACAGCCCTGGAATGGGGGTCTTAGACCTACACCTGCAAGGAAATAAGTTCTGTCAATTACCACATCCTTGAAAGAGGATGGTGGGCCCCCGATGAAAATGTGGCCCAACCAACACCTTGATTTCATCCCTATGAAACCTTGAATGGAGAAGCCAGCTAAGCTAGGATAGGTGCAGAGGCAAGATAACAGGGGTGTGGTTTGAAGCCCCTAAATGACGGTAATTCGTTATGCAGCAATAGACAACAAATATATATGAGATACAACAAATTTGGGGTGTTTTCTTTTTTTGGTTTTTGTTTGTTGTTTGTTTTTAAATCACCTTGAGTTTCATTTGTCTCTTATAAACCAAAATATCCTAGTCCTCTTGATTGCTCCCTGGCGGTACTAATCTGGTGTCTTCCCATCACTCTGCTGCTCCTCTTTTCCGCTTGTGTCCCCTCTTGTTACTCCTTCTAGACCCAGGGTATGTGTTCCCCAAGGTGACACGCTCAGCCCTCTTCTCTTTCTTTGCCAATTTCCTTTTCTTGCCTCGAGTTTTTCAACCTGTACCCTGGGCCCTGGCATCTCCCCTTTCAAGCTGCTGGATTAAGCCAGTCTTCAGAAATCACGTCTGTTTCAAAACTTCCCATTGTTGCCCCCGAGCCAGGGCTCCTCTTTTCTTTCTGACTCTAGCTATGGGCACCACTGCCTTCTTCTCTTCCTCCCTGCGCCCCTTCGCTGTCGAGTGTCATGGAGCCCGACCTCCAAGCCCACGCCGCCAGGCTGGCTCAGACCCGTTCCTCCACCAGCCACTGGGCTCCCGGGTCTTCTCGCCGGCAGTCTTCTCCCTGCGCACCCTGCGTGGGTCATCCCCGTTGGATCGTACTTCCTAAAGTAGATCAGGTAATACAACTTCTCCATACTGTACCATCACGGGTTCCTACAGCGTGTGGGAACTGTCCACAGTCTGATGGCAGAGACCCTCACAGTTTGGTCCCTACGTATTTTCTTCCTGATGCATCTCATCCCAGCCAGAGGCGCTGCTCCTTCTTCGTCTCTAAGCTCCCATTTCCACGCCACAGCTTGGAATTTAAGCCACGGCTCCCAAAGCCCACACAAAGCCTTCTTTCCCCCTCACTCTTTCCTCCAACCTGCTATCTTACAACTTTCTCACTCATCTGTGATTTTGCTTTCTTCGATTTTAGCTACCTTCAGGCAATCAAGGTCCAAAACCCCAGGATCCTCCTTCTTTTTTTTTAAAGATTTTATTTATTTATTTGACAGACAGAGATCACAAGTAGGCAGAGAGAGAGAGAGAGGGAAGCAGGCTCCCTGCTGAGCAGAGAGCCCAATGCGGGACTCGATCCCAGGACCCTGAGATCATGACCTGAGCCGAAGGCAGCGGCTTAACCCACTGAGCCACCCAGGCGCCCCCAGGATCCTCCTTCTGATGTACGGTCAGAAGGTCAATGCCTACGTCATTCACCTCACTGTGCCCAGTCCCGGAGGACATTTACCATCTCACCTCATCCTACAAAGAAGGGTGAGTACAGCACAATAAGATATTTTGAGAGACCGAGACCACACTGACCTAACTTTTCTTATAGTACACTATGAATTTTCTACTTTGTTATTAGTTATTATTTTTTAAATTTATTAGTTTATACATTATAATTAATAGATCACAAATAAATTTATCATTTGTAAATTGATTAATTTATACATGAAACTTTAGCACAGCTTTGCATGTATAGGAAGAAAAAGAAGTGTATCCTGGGTTTGGAACCATCCATGGTTCTGGACATCCACAGGGGTCTTAGAATGGAGTCCCTGTGGAAAATGGGGCACTCCTGTGCCCTTAAAAAAAAAAAAGTGAACTCTGACAGTTTTTTTATTCCTTTGCCTTAAAATAGTAATAATTTTATTCCTTATGTAAGACAGATAACATTTCCCCAGTCGACTGCGGAAACTCTATGAAGTCAGGGCTTGAATCTGCCTTCTTGGTCAGAGTGCTTTTATAAATGGTAAACGATAAATATTTATCAGTGAACTAAGAATGGGATATTTTACTTTCACTCTGACATGTCTCCTCTACTCTGTGGTTCCAAGACAGGAGAGCTCCCTTTCTGGTGACTTGAGAGAAAAACCATTACATAAGCCTCTATGGAAACTGCTCAATCAGTGATATGTTGGGCAAGAGCCTCCTTTTCCAACTCAGGACCAAAGCGGACTCTGTATTTTTGTTCTGAGGAAGAAAGAGAAGCAACCAGCGCTGCTGGAAATTGCAGAGTTCAGAATCACCTCCTCTAGGTAAGCAGGCTCAGCTCAGCAGGGTCCCCAGCCTCTGTCTCCATTCTGCTCACAAAAGAGCATAAATGTCAGTCACGGAGGCCCCCAAGCTCCTCTGTCCCCAAAAAAGCAATGAATGTCAATGCAGAACTTTCCCGAGGGGATGGTGTTCGGCCTGATTTTAAGAAGAAAAACTGGAGGAAGGGGAAGGGCCCACATGAAGCCTGGAAGGAAGGAATTCTGAAAGAATACGATGGATTCGTCACCTCGTGGGACCCCCCTACTCAATCCACATTTGATTGATTTGTGTGACTTATCCATTATCAAATCTTTTTCCCAAACTGGTAATCCTTGGATTATGCATTGGGTGGCATCTGGGATATTTTCTCCTGATATTGACCGGTTTGTGTTTCGGTAATAAAAACTAAAATTATTATGTGTCTAAAGAACACATCATCGGAGACATACGTACGCTGGGAAAAAATCCTGTGACCAAACTTAAAAAAAAATTCTAATTCTTGTTGATTCATGCCATGGTTTCTCTCCTACTATGTGGCAGAGCTTATCACACAAAGTAGAGCTTTGCCCACACACATTAGGCTCAGCAAGTGTCTATGTGCAGACTACATCTCCTTACCAGCATAGATCAAAGTTTACTAAGAGATAATAATTATGTATCCAGGGAAAAGTAGGTCTGCATAGCAAGAATAAAATGAAAATACAGATGAGAAACATGCTGTCCACATTGAACAGCTGTAGAACGATTATCTCTAGGAAATCATAATTTTTAAGACCAAGATGGCACGTGCTCCTTATTGACAATTTCTTCCTGGCCTTATTTGTTTAAAACTTGGCGAGCCCATCAGAAGGCTCTTGGCCCAGGACACGAAGGAATCTTGCTCCAGAAGCCCAGACAGCATACTGAGGCTCCACATTCTATGGGTTATGAGCCCCTTTCCCACCACAATGAGTCATCACACACCTGTTCTCTGAAGGAGTTGTGTTCATGCCTGGGTGCTGCCGAAGGGCTTGGGAGAAATGGGGAAGGTGAGGAGGGGGCCCTCTCTTTGTGGGTTCATCAGTCACAAAAGCAATTACAAATCAGGAGCAGTGAGAGGGTCTCCTCTGGGCAGAGTGCTCTGATTTTAACTGGCTTTCCATTTCTGCTCTTTTGGCTCTAGGACAAAACTGAGTAAATTAGACCAAAAAATTTAGAACACAATTAGTAAACATTCTAAGAAAGGAAATGTAAATATTTTTCCCTTCTCGTTCTCTTTTGACATAATATTAGGAATGCTAATGATAGCATCTTCATTTGATTTGGTCTGACTTCACAAAATCCTTTCTTTCGATGGGTCAAAGGAAACATGACAAAGACAGAATCCACATACTCCTCCACCTCCTACTTTTGAACATATACAAGTAACAGAATTCACCGAAGTATTCAAAACAGAACTCTGAAAGCATCCTATCAAAGCCACAACTTCGTTTCCATTTAATGAAATACTACTATGTAAAAAGCACGGCTACAACTCATGCTTTAGAAGTAAGTTTGAGTGTGGTTACATGAAAAAGGCTCTTCAAAGATTTTTAAAAATAGCATTATTTTTCCCAAAACTCAAGATAGGCACAACTACCAACTTCTGCAGAAGGTTCAGAGAAGAGGACTTTCTGTATTTTTATTAGGAGAATCTCATTTGTCTTCCTTTTTGTCTGCTTTTCTTTAATTGAATTAATAAAAGCGCCCAACTAATAAAATTTTTATAAAGACCTATGATTTTAAAACAATATTAGTTCTGAGAGGCGTGAGAGACACGCATGGAGTGGGAGGGGCAGAAGGAGAGGGAGAGAGAATTTTCAAGCAGACTCCACACTGAGCATGGAGCTCTGGGGGCTCTATCTCACCATCCTGAGATCATGACCTAAACTGAAAAACTGAAGGTCAGATGCTCAAACCGGACTGCAGCACACCAGGTTTCCCCCACCCCCATGACCTTATATTTTAATCTCTTTTTCATACTATTCCAAGTAGCTGCCTCCTTGTTTAACTAATTACAACCACACATCTGATGCAATCAGAACCACAAGTATTGCAGGACACAAAGGGGCTATTGTAACCTTCTCTTCTCTCCTTTTTAGGAGGCTTGTACAAAAAACATCATAATAAAAACTATTCTAGCCTAAAACATGGAGTTTTCCATGGGTCTGAGCTGTAATTATCACCAAGTAACAGAAATGCAACTTGGCATGAAATCTGGGGATTACCTGGTTGAAAACACCAATGAGGCAGGCATTACTTTGATGTGGGTTACCTGGTGTCCGGGGAAACTACCACAGAAATACAATTATTCTTTTTTCTATGAATCTGGATGCGTGAAGAGAGGGATACCGTCTTTGAAGGAAAATGTGAGTAAAGATGATCCCGTGGTGGGGTCTGGGGGAGCCGGGGATGGGTGCGCTGGCGGGATGGTGCATGGCATGGGGCCCAGCTTGAGCCTAGTTTTGCAACGTTACACTGTCTAAAGAAAACACCTCCCCTATCCCACGTTGCTACAATGTTCAAAGGCCCAAACAAACGGGAAATACCAATGTATTGGTTTTCTTTCAAAATGAGCAAAGGACAGCCCTACCCCCAAAGCTCCCCCCCCCGCCCCGCAAATGAATACACCATGATTTGCCTTCACAGTCCTGAAACACCATCAAAATACCTAACGTGGTGTGTTTCCATCAAAAGAATCCCAAGGAGTTTTCTTGTCATGAGCATTCTAAAAGTTTGTTTCCGCTCTCGATCTGACTTAAAAATAATTTATTAAAAAACTCCACAGACATAGCAAAATCTGTTTGTCACTGTGGCCTTGAGGAAACACTCACTCTTTTTTGCTTTTTCAGGGACAGCGGAACCGACCCCCCCCCATGGCTACCAGAAGAAAGAAAAGGGGTTTTCTCCCCTCATCCTTCAGGCCTCTGCGCGCCCCTTTAGGGGTTTATCCTCCTATCTCAGGCCCAGGGGCATTCTCACACTTAGCAACTCCCAACATATCCAAGGAGGAGAAAATCCTCGCTCCTTACTTGTTTTGTCGAATAAGCTCTCAAAAGTTCATTTTTGTTTACGCTTTTTTCAGGCAAAATAAGAAGGCCTTTACAAAAATTCTATTGCTCAAACAATGGCAGTCTCCGCGGGAATGACCTTCGTTTATGGAATGAAGTGCAGCTTTTCTTTTATCTAACCAGCAGAAAGTCTGCATTTATAAAAGCTTCAGAGCACCAAGTGCTGTGTGTGGGCGAGGAAAAATGCTATTTTTAATTCAGATTGCAGCATCCCTCCCATACATGTTCCTTTCAGATACTCATAATCATATAATATGATCTACAAAGAACAAAAAAAATCATTTCTGCTGACCCCAGCAGAACAGCAAAGAGTGGAAGGAAAAAAAAAAGAAGAAAGCAAAAGATTAGAATGACAA